>NC_066585.1:140146205-140449776 GCF_024323335.1 Lathyrus oleraceus | reverse complement strand
ATCCACGTATGCCACGTCCAACACCCTCTGCAAAGCTTCACGGTGTGGCTCGGAGTTCAACAACAAAGACAACACAAATATCTTTGGCGGATTTTGAAGCAGCTGATCTACAATATTATATTTGCTCCTCTTGATGAGCCTCAGCATCTCCTTCCAGTCCTCTTTCAATATGCCATTCTGGCCAACAGGAACAGGAGCTCTAGCAACAACGGCAGGTCTATCAACAACAAGTGTCGGATTCAGAGAAGAAGAAGAAGAAGTCCCCACGGGACTTGCAGAATTATCAGTTCTCCTCGAGACGTCTACATGGGGTCTCGGTGGTGCCAAAAAACATGACCATTGCGGGTCACACCACTAACGTCAGAAATACTTGTAACAGAAGTGGAGGGCAGAGGTACCTCCTTCCCATCTTCTAATGCAACCGCATTATATCTGTAGGGAACAACTCTATCTGAAGAGTACGGAACCGGGCTCGCTGGTTTGATAACGAGAGACAGAGATACCCTCTTCTTGCTTCCATCATATCTGACAACAACAAGTTCGGGCATTCTGAATATAGGTGATATAACATTAACTTCATCCTCATCATGATTCTGAAGTATCTCGATCACACCCTAATCCAGCATCTCTTGAATGTCTTTCCTGACTTGGCGACATCCCCTCTCGTTGACAGTGCATACACGACATCTGTCATGGTCATGCTCATAATGACTGTATCCACATGATAGTTTGTGCATCTCGACCAACGATTGTATGATATGGCTGACATACCGGACTTTGTACTTTCCAGGGTAACCCTGAACCATGTTAACTGCAGCCTTCCCATGCTCGGGCAATGGGTTCTTCTTAACATTTGGTCATACGTCCTCGAAAAACCAGATCCCGCTTCTAACAAGGTCTTGAACCTTGTTCCTTAAGGGATAAAACATTGCTCCACATCATGTCCAGGAGCACCGGAATGATAAACACAATGAAGCTCGGGCTTGAACCACCACTGAGGGTTGGTCGGTACAGCAGGTGGGTCACGTCGAGTAATCAGCTTCCTTTCAATCAATGAAGGATATAGCTCAGCGTAGGTCATCGAAATTGGATCAAAAGTGACCCTCTTCCTATGATAGCTAGTGCTGGTATTGTTGTTGTTTCGAGGCTGGTGGGCCTGCTGTTGCGGACGATGTTGTTGTTGTTGTTGATATTGTTGATGTTGTTGTTGTTGATGCTGATAATGTTGATTTTCCCTGAAAGCAGGTGCTATATGAGCCACCTGGTGCGGGTTATTGGTAGGGTGCACAGTCTTCCTCTTCACATAAGGTCTTCTTTTAGGATGGGAAGACACAGTAGGTGCCTCTCCCTCTTTCTTCTTTGCAAAGGCCCCATAACATTTTGTAGAAGAGCCTTCATCTATGGTCAGGCGTCCTTCCCTGACTCCTTCTTCTAGTCGCATCCCCATGTTCACCATCTAGGTGAAGTCAGAGGGAGAACTAGCAATCATCCTCTCGTAGTAAAATGAACTCAAGGTCTTCAGAAAGATCTTGGTCATTTCCTTCTCTTCGAGAGGGGGCACAATCTGTTCAGCCAACTCATGCCACCTCTGGGCGTACTCCTTGAATGTTTCCTTCTCCTTTTGGGACATAGCCCTCAGTTGGTCCCTATCGGGAGCCATATCAATGTTGTACTTGTACTGCTTGACGAAAGCTTCGCCAAGGTCGTTGAAGGAGAAGATGTTCACACTATCCAGACCCATATACCATCTCAATGCGACATCGGATAGGCTGTCCTAGAAATAGTGGATGAGGAGTTGATCATTGTCAGTTTGAGTTGACATCTTGCGTGCGTACATCACAGGATGGCTGAGAGGGAAAATGCTCCCCTTGTACTTTTCAAAGTCAGGCACTTTGAACTTGATGGGAATATTGACATTTGGCACGAGGCACAGCTCAGTAGCAGATTTACCGAAGAGTTCTTTCCCTCTTAGAGTCTTTAGTTCCTTGCGCAACTCAAAGAATTGGTCATTCATAGCATCCATTTTCTCATAGACATCTGGGCCCTCAAATGGCTCAGAGTGATAAATGGTGTCATCGACTCTCGACAACATGTGCATAACTAGAGGTGGCATAGCAAGGACCGGGCTAGATGCCGGTAGAGAAGCAAAGGTAGGGGCGAGACCCTTTGGAACAAAATTCGCGGGCATCCCCCAGGGAAACCCGACTAGCATAGAAGATGTAGCGAAATGAGCACTGGCAGCTGGCACGGTAGAGGAAGCTACCTCTGAGATGACCGTCCTCTGGGGAGGAGTTGAAGGCGTTGGAGAAGACTGACTTTGGGCGGCCAGGAATGACTCCATTAGGGCATTCAACCTAGCCACTTCCTCCTTAAGTTCCCTGTTCTCTTGCTCAAGGTGATCCATTAGCTTTGAAGAATTAGCCCTGGTGTTGTACTGGTGCGTCAGCTTGTCTTCAAAATAAATGAAGAACACAAAGTTAGACCACTGATCAAGAAGCCCTGAACAAAACCTGCTTATGCCTATGATGCATGCAATGCTTGTGCATATGATTTTATTTTTATTTAGAGGAACTTTTAGAGATCTATTTGCAAATATTTGGAAATATTAATCATTTAGACATATAATGGAATATTCATATCAATAATATATGGAAAAAATTTTACACCAAAGAAGTACAGTCTTGGTAACCAAATACAATACAAGAGAGAAGGAAAATGAACATCCTATGGAACCCTAAAAACAATCATCCAAAGCTCTCGAGACCGGAAGATAAGCTGCACGAAGCCTCTTCACCTCCCTCTCATAGGCTACCTCCATATATGCCTTCTCCTTAGCGAGTCGATCATACTTCCTCTTCCAAAACCTGGATGACTAAGGAAGAAGAGAAGTAACCACATCATCAGGCTCGTCGATAACCTGATGCTCTAGAAATTCCATCACAGCATCCTTGTCTCTGAGTTACTGAAGTAGTTCCTCTCGCTCACAAACCCAAGAACGCGAACGATCTTCATCTCTCAACTCCTCTACTCCTTGGTTAGGGAGGGTTGAAGGCCCAACCATAACCATAGGGGTAGGTCTTGGATAATCATAGGGCATGCGGTACTCAGAAGCTCTCTTCCTCACCCATGAGGTGTAGGGTTCCAAAGCAATACAATTCTTCAGACCAAGCTCTTTCCTTTCCTTCCTATGAATCTTGCGCCAAGCGCGGACCATCCTGCCCTTCAAGTTTTGGGGATCTTTACCCTCTTGAAAGAATACACCTTTTAATAGAATGTTATTAGGTTTATCCTTTAAGGGGAACCCAAGCTGATGGCATGCCAAAACAGGGTTGTAGTTAATCCCACCACATGTGCCAAGAAGAGGCACATTGGAGAATTCTCCACAAGAATCAATAATCTGCACATCATCATACACGCGTTTGTACCAAAAGATATCATCATTAGTGAGAGACATAAGTCTCGTGGACCACCGTAGACATCCTTTGTTCTCCTTGAAGGCGAGCGTCTATGGCAAGTGCGAAATAAACCACTTGTATAGCAGAGGCAAACATCACACAATGGTACCACCACCCTTTGCATTCCTCATGTGCAAAGAGAAATAAGTGTCACCCAACAGAGTCGTAACGGGATTAAGAGTAGAAAAAATCCTAATAGCGTTCACATCCACAAAATTGTCGATGTTGAGGAATAACACTAGCCCATAGATGAGAAGTACAAATATGGCCTCAAAGGCGTCCTCACTCATGGCCTTCCCAAACAAAGTAGCTTGAGCAATGAGGAAATCGGATGGGAGACCTTGAATTCCACCTTTGGTAGTCATATGAGCACTAATATCAGATACATCTATGTGCAACAGATCAACAATGTCTTGGGAAGAAAGAACTCTCTCCAAGCCACTAAACGACAACTGATCTAAGATAGGAATACCCACAAGATAGGCATACTCCTCAAGCGTAGGTAAAAGCAACGGTACAGAGGATCATAGAACTGCACCAATACATTCATCAGACCTTCGTCCACCTGAGTAGAAAGAATAGACAGAAGCTTCCCATGGCGAGCTTTGATATCCAAGGGATCTAATACATAGGATGTCAAACTCCTTAACTCTTTCAAGTCGGGTTGTCTGAAACTGTACTTCTTCGTATTCCTTCTTTGTTTATCCATGTCTGAAAATTTGCAAATAGACCTCTTAAGTTCCTTGAAAAGTTTCTCATTGTTGATGATATGGATGCAAATGAATGCATGAATGTATGGATGCAACAATCACACTCAAGGATCAAGCAAGTCACACCACACAAAGGTCACGGGATGGATCAAATCATCCTTAATATTAATCATCCATTTTCTTGGATTATGGTTTACACCTTATCAACACCTAAGTTCAATTTAAATTAAGGATATACGAGGACGAATCAACCGCGAATCAAAGGTTAGTTGCAAGTCACGAGCATGGAGTCTCGGTTAAGAACCACCCAAAGGGAGTGTACGATGGTTTAAACCTGACAACCATGTTCTACAAGAGGTTCCCATAGTCATCATCCCATCTTTCAGATATTATCGGATAAACGACTACTCGTATTCCAAAAATATTCTCAAGAGAGACTCTTACGAGTGTAGTATCGTGTAACAATCGTATCAAATCTTACACTTGAACGAACTTCGTACTACGTCCTAAAATAAGCCAAGATGGGCTAGGTAATCTAAGGTCCTTGGCTTCTAAGGTTTATATTGGAAAGAGTAATGCCTAGCCACGACTACTCGTGTGATATTATTGATCCCAATAAGACCTCGACCAAGTGAATGGGCTTGCAAGTCAACTTCCTAAGGAATAACTCCAGACAAGTCAACAAGACTATGCCATTCTCCTATCATAAGTGCACTCGAGTTCGGGTATAGAACCCATCTCACAAGAGACCACCAAGCACACAAGCAATTGATATATCAAGCAATTCATACATTACAAACAATACAGTCATCCCAAATTTGCACAAAAAATATGTCACAAGTAAATATAAACATACAATACAACAAAGGCAAAAAGTAGGCTAAACCCACTAGGAATAACTCTTATCCCCAGCAGAGTCGCCACTTTTCTGTAGCGGGGTATTCGTTACCTTATGATTTATTGATTAAATCAAAAGTAAGCATACAATTTGAGTCGCCACCGCACTTCTATTTATCCAAACGAAAGGTTAGAAAGCAAACAAAAAACCAAGTAAGAAGTTTTATCAAATCAAAAACTAATAAAAATGTCAGAGATCTGGGTAAGGGGGTTGGTTATGAGATGGGAAGGTTTTAAGCACCCAAAACATCCTTAGTACTCTAAGGGAACCCTTTTTGCAAGTGTGTATTTTAGGTTGGTATTTGTGAAAATATTTGTGCAAACAAGATTGGGGAGATGAGAAAAGAATATACATATTATTTACAATTTTGTTGTTTGAATGGATAAACCCATTGCCTACGTACCATCACAAAAGTAGGATCAAAACCTCGTAGTTCGGGGTAAAAATCTCAAAGATTGGTGAGTTGATTTGATCAAAAGCCTTAAGGTCTTTTGTTATCAAAGGGAGAAAACTCAACTTAAACCACAAACCACTATGTGAGGAGAGTTTCAACATACTAGTGAGGGATCCACCCTATAATAAGTATGGAAGACTTATAGTCCAATCACTAAGGATGAGGTGAGGTTTACATCAACCACTGTGATAACTCAAACCTAATAGCTAATGTTTATGAGAATTTTTTTTTAACAAGGGTGGCCATTGGAACCACAAAAACAAACTTGAATGAGTTGGATTTACCAATTAGAAGTATTCACAAAAAGGAAGTTAAAGTTGACTTAAGGTTCATTTCAAAATAAGTATTATGAAAAGAGTTTGAAAAATCAAAGGAATAATGCCTAGGTCCTAAACATGCAAAGATGAGGGAAGAGAAATAAAACCCTTGGAGTTCCTTTCTTGAGATCATAAAGATGACCCAAGTAACTCCTTTCCTTTGGACTTAGCAATTCATTCAAGCAATCAATCAAATATTCAACCAAGCTCTTAGGATCTTTCAATTGGCTTGTCTTTCTCTTAACTTGGATGCTTATGACAATTAGTCCTTCTAATTAGCTCAAGTTTGGAATCCCTATCACAAGAACAAACAATCAAAAAGTTCCACCATGCAATAATAGAAATGGACAAAGAGAGAGTTTAGATTAGGGGTCCTTTCAAGTCATCTTCAAGATTAAGCATTCTAAAGGCATGTGGCCTAATTGCTCTTCAACATATTTAGCATTCTAAAGGCATGAGGCCTAGTTGCTCTTGAAACTCCATTAAGCATAGGTAAAGTCCTAATTCTAAGTCCTTTCCCCTTTTTGCATTGGGTTCACACAAACAAAAACAAAACAAGCACAAGGCAATAGTATATTTACACAATAATGTGCTCAACTGAGCAAAAGGCAAATGGCATAAACAGAAACATGAGCTCAAATGAGCAAAGGGAAAAAGATAAGTATGAATTAAATGAGCAAGAAATTAAATTGCATTAAAGTAAATTGCAAGAATTAAATGCTTGAATTAAAAGTTAGTAATTAGTAGTTAGTGTTAGTGTGGCATAAGGCAATTTAGCGCTATGTTAAGCAATCATAAGTGGACTAATGTAGTAGTCACACCTATCTGAGACCGGTCAATAAGACTATAGGCAACTAAACACAAGTTAGAGATCGTGACTAGTAAGCCAAGCTCCTACGACTTGCCATGCCAAAAGAAAAGAAGAATGACCTTGTATGGATTTCAGGTTCTTTGCTTGACCTAGAAGCAACCTATCTTGGACACAAAGCAATTCACTTGATATTTGATCAAGATGAATTTGATTTGGATCAAATAAGGTTAAGCCTCTCATATGTCAAGGCTAACCACAAATCATTAATTCATTGGTCAAAAGAAAAAGAAAAAGATGAAGATAGAGATGGAGATAGAATATACAAAATGAAAGTTCAAATGACATCACCAAAACACTTTGATCAAACATGAATGGAATCAACATCAATCAATGGTAAACAAAATTAAAATGAAGCTTAAAGGTCAAGAAAGTTCAAACATATTTTTGGTTTTTTTTGGAATTAAAATAATGCATAAAATAAAATGAACAAATAAGGGTCAAACTTCAAATCCAATTCAAATCAACTTGGATAAGTCCAATTGGATCATCATAAGTCTAACATGGTCAAACAAAGTTTGACAAGTCTTCTCAACAATTTTTGAAAACAGAAACTATTTTTAAACAATTAAAAATGGAGAAAAATAACATAATTGGACTAAAATCTCAAATAAATTAAAAAATTGATGAGAATATTTTTAATAGACTTATCATTATCCAAAGATGTTAAGAAAATACTTTTGGCATTTTTGAATATCAAGTGGTATTTTAAATGAATTAAAAACAATCAGAAATGAAATAATTCACAAAAAATATTAAATGGAATCCCAAAAATAATTAAAAATCGTTTTATGAAACTAGAATTTAAGAGAAATTTTTTGCAATTAGTCCCATATTTTTGTGATTCCAAATAAAGAAGTTTTGAATTTTTTAAAATAAATGGATTAAAAGAAATTAAAACAGAAATTAAGAAATTAGAAAAATCCACAGGCGTCTGATCCAACCTCATTAATTTACAGGGACCATCAGAAGGCTCTCAAGCGCGCGCTCACCATGCACATTAGTTAAACACGTGGTACCATATTTTTTTTTGTCAGTTGATATTTTTTGTGAATTTTCTCTTTTCTGGTTATTTTTAATTCATTTTAAATAGTTTTTGATATTAAAAAAATACAAAAATATTTTTCTAACATATTTGAATGATGATGAATCTATGAAAAATATTCTCATCAATTTTTTAATTGATTTGAGATTTATTTGAGATTTTAGTTCAATTAGGTTATTTTTATTCATTTTTAATTGATTAAAAATAGTTTCTGACTTTTAAAAATGCTGAAATTTTTTGTCAAACTTTGTTTGACCTTGTTGAACTTGGGATAAATTACTTGGACCTTTCAAGGTTGATTTGAAGTAATTTTGAAGTTTGACCATTTCTTTTATTTTTAATTCAAGTTTATTTTAATATTAAAAATGCCAAAAATATTTTGCTTATTGTTTGACTTCCAATCTTCATCTCACTTATGTTTTTGAGTGTTTGACCTTGATCCTCAATATCATTGGTCAACATTTATGGATTGGTACATTTTATTTCATTTAATGCACTTTAATTTTTGCCATTTTTATTTTCATTATTCATCTCCTTCTTCTTCTTCTTTTTTCTTTTTGATCAATGAGTTAAAGGTTGATAAGTTAGCATTGATTAGGGAGACTTAACCTTCCTTGATCCAAATCTAATTCATCTTGATCAATTGATCAAGTGAATGGCTTTGCATTAAGGATAGGTTGTTTCCTAAATCATGCAAAAGGCTTAAACCAATACAAGATCAATTCTCTTTTTCTTTTGGCATGGCAAGTTATTGGAACTTGGTTCACTAATCACGACTTCTAACTTGTGTTGTTGCCAACATTATTATTGACCGGCTTCAGATAGTTGTGACTTCTACATAAGTCCAATTACGATTGCTTAACATAGTGCTAAATTTTGCCTTATGGCACACTAACTATTAACCACTAACAATTAACATTTACTTTATGCATTTTACTTTTATGAAATTTATCGTTCTTGCACATATTATTTATTTGCTTTTTCCTTTGCTCATTGGAGCACATTTTATGTTAATGTCATTTGCCTTTTGCTCACTTGAGCATATAATTATGTATATATCTTTTGTGCTTGTGTTTGTTTGTTTGATTGTGAACCAAATGCAAATAATTGGACAAAATGGACTTAGATTTTAGGACCTTACCCAAGCAAATGGAGTTTGAAGAGCAAATAGGCCTCATGCCTTTAGAGTGCTTAAATGAGAAAGAGCAACTAGGCCTCATGCCTTTAGAATGCTTAAAGCTTAAGGATGAACATTGAAAGGATCATATTCTAAACTCCCTCTTGTCCATTCTTTGATTGTTAATAGAACATTTTGATGTGTGTGTTTCTTTGTGCTAGGAGTTCCAACTTGGGCTTGATTGAGGAACCATTACCATGAACTTCTAAGAGAGAGAGATCCAAGACACTTTGAGGAGTCTTTCCTGGAGTTCTTTTGACTGTTGATTGCTTGAATTTATGCTTCTTTGCTTGCTTATTCCAAAGGATGGGAGCTACATGGATCATCAATATGATCTCAAGAGAGGAACTCCTTGTGTGGTTTTGTTCTCTTTTTCCCTTACCTCTTGTATGCTTAGGACTTTAGCCATTCTTCTTCTTCCCTCCACTCTAACCCAAACCAAAACTTTTTGTGCAAACATTTAACACTTGTTTTCAACATTAGAAACCTAAGCCTTATGCTTTTGATTTTCGAACTTTCTTTTCATAATACTTATTTTGAAGTGAACCTTTAAGTCAACTTTGACCATTTTGTACATACTTCTAATTGGTAAATATAACCCATCCAAATACCTTTTTGTGGTTTCAATGGCCACTTTCTAATCAAAACTTTTTCATAACCCTTTAGCTAGTAGGTTTAAGTTATCTTTGTGGTAGATGTAATACTCACCTATATCCTTAGTGATGGACAATGAGTCTTCCATGCTTATTATAGGGTTAACCCCTCACTAGCATGTTGAAGCTATCCTCACATGGTGGATTTGTGGTTTTAGGTTGAGTTTTCTCCCTTAGATAACAAAAGACCTTAAGGCTTTTGGACCAATCAATTCACCAACTCATTTTGAGATTTTTTACCCTGAACTACGAGGTTTTGATCCTAATCTTTTTTAAGATGGTACGTAGGTAATGGGTTCATCCATTCGAACACAAAAATGTAAATAACTTGTATATTCTTTTCTCATCCCTTCGATCATGTTTGCGCAAATAATTTTTCACAAAATACCAACCTTACAACAAATATGAAATGGGCTCCCTAGGGAGTACCTAGGATGTTTTGGGTGCCTAACACCTTCCCATTGCATAACCAACCCCCTTACCCAGATCTCTGACATTTTTACTTGTTTTTGATTCGATAAAACTTTTAGGTTTTTGTTCGCTTTCTAACCATTCCTTTGGATAAATAGAAGTGCGGTGGCGACTCGACTTGTATGATTTACCTTGGATTTAGTCAATATCTCCAATGGTAACGAATATCCCGCTACACTTATCACATTATCACACAAAGACTTAGTTGGGTGAGAATATGGATACAAAGAAGTCTAGGAGGGTTGAATAGACCATTTTTCCTTAAGAAAAATTCAAAAACACATTTTAGGTCCCATAAATAAAATCAGATGTTTTAAGAAGCGCGGAAGAAAAACATAACAACAACAGAGCTTGGGCATCTTTCAGAGAGGACATGAATGCCCCAGTCTTCTGAACCACATTAGCTATAGACAAAGCTTGGATCGGAGTTCCAACTTCTTCTTCAGCTTCAACATAAGTTAAATACGACAAATGGCTTACCAACAATGTTTTCTCACCTCCCACAACAACGAGCTTTCCATTCTTAACAAATTTGGGTTTCTGATGTAGCGCCGACGGGACAACACCAGGCTCATAAATCCACGACCTTCCCAGTAAGCAGTTGTAGGCCGGGTGAATATCCATTACTTGAAAAGTAATCTGAAAATCACTCAGACTAATCTTAACTGGGAGGCCCACTTCCCCAATGACAGTTTTACAAGAATCGTCAAACGCTTTAACAATTACACCACTGTATGTCATGGGTGCGCCCTGATAAGATAACCTTGCCAAAGTAGATTTAGGAAACACATTCAACAACGAACCTGTATCTACCAAAACATTGGAAAAAACATCTTCTTTATAATTCATGGATATATGAAGGGCCAAGTTATGATTTCTACCTTCCTTAGGAAGCTCTTCATTGCAGACACTCAAATTATTACAAGAAGTGATATTAGCGATGATATGATCAAACTGATCAACCGTGACATCATTCTCTACATATGCTTCCTGCTGCAATGCCTCTCGGTGTGCCTCAGAATTCATCAACAAAGATAAGACAGAGATATTGGAAGGTGTTTGGAGCAACTGCTCCACAACATTGAACTCACTCTTCTTAATCATCCGGAGAACCTCATCATCATCATCCTTAACCTTAAACTTGCTAGATTCACCAGACTGACAAGTTGGAGCGTCAACAGGATTAACCAAAGGGACATCCATCTTCTTACCAACCACAACATTCTCCACAACCTTTGGAGATACTGGTCCAAATATACGACCGCTACGGGTCACCTTAACAATATCAGCAATGGTCACTACTGAATTTTCTGTAGAAAGGGATACTTCTTGCCCATTTTCAATCATAGTAGCATTATATTTGTAAGGTACAACTTTATCGGATGCATATGGGACTGGGCCCGCTAACCGTATTACCAACAACGATACTTACCTATTATCTCTTTTGGTGCTGTCAAACTGGATTACTACTTACTCGGAAGTCTTAAACACTGGCAGAATAACATTCACATCATTACCCATATCTCTGTCTTGATTGATCTGAATGACACCTTCATCCATAAACTTCTGAATGTCCCTCTTGACAATCATACATCCTCGAGGATTAACACTGGAGATAACACAACCAACATGGTAATGTTCAGAATCATTGATCAGGCACAAAGTTCTATGTATCTCCACCAAATACCTTTGGATACGTCGAACATCAAACACTTTGTACTTACCAGGACAACCATCTACCATATTCACAGAAGAATTTCCATGAGCGGGCAATGGATTACCTTTGACATTTGGTGCGCGGTCCTCAAAGGACACCGTCCACTTTTGATAAATTTATGAACTTCATACTTTAATGGATAACAATTCTCGATGTCATGGCCAGGCGCCCCTTGATGAAAAGCATAGTCCAGATCAGGCTTATACCACCATGGTAGAGGCTCAGGTGTATGTGAAGGATTTCTCAGCAGAATCAAATTCTTGACGACAAGAGATGGATACAGTTCGACATACATCATCGGAATAGGATCAAAAGTGACCTTCTTCCTTTCAAAATTATTATGCTGATTGTTGTTAGAGTTGTGAATGTTGTTGTTGTTGAACTAGTATTGATTGAATTGCGGAATTGTTGTTGAATACTGGAATGGCAAAGGATAATAGATGATGATGATGCTAAGATCTGGAATTTTTCTTCACATGAGGCCTCCTTTGCCTCCCCACAGAAACCGAATTGGTTTCCCCATCCTTCTTCTTAGATAAACTCCTTCCATACTTCTTGCTCGTAGATGCTTATTTTTTAGACAAACGGCCCTCTCAGACACCTTCTTCTAAACGCATCCCCATGTTCCCCATTTCAGTAAAGACATTGGGAGCACTGGAAATCACACGCTCATAATAGAATGAATTCATAGTCTTTAGAAAGATCTTCGTCATCTCCTTTTCCTCCAATGGGGGACTGAGTTGAGTAACAAACTCTCTCGACCTCCGCATGTACTCTTTGAACGTATCTTTATCCTTTTGAGACATGGTGTAAGACCCTAATTTTGACCCTAAGATCCCTCATGGCATCATATCATTGAACATTGCATTTGCCTTAAGGATCATAGCATCTTGGCTCCTTAGCCCTAGGGTAGGACTTGTGTGAGTTGGTCTGAGACCACCAAGCATGCTTGAATTGTATATTATTGCTTTTCTTATTTTGTCTACTAACCAAAAGCACAAAAATATGTCACTAACATCTTTTGACTTGTAGCTCAAGCAAGCATGTGATCCAAGGCTCCTAGGAGGCCCCATACCTATCGAAGTGGCCAGATGAAGGTGAAAGCAAGCATGACAATGGTTCACAAAGCTCCAAATCATCATATATGCCTCCCAAGTATCTCAATTTGTCAATTTTATCAAGATAAACCAAAGGGCTTGAAGCTTGTTTCCCAAGGAAACCCTAATTCAACTATGTCTTGCTCATGAAGCAACCTTAACCCATGATCAAATACAACCAAGGGAAGTTCTTTAATTCATAACTTCATGTATATTTGTACCTATATGAGTGTCCTCAATCATCAATTTATCAAGATTTGAAGTTTGGACTTGAGAAGTTGGTCAGTCAATTCATCTGACTATTTTGAAATCCACTGAGACCTAACGTTTGATGTAATTGTCAAATGAATATGACCCCAAGAGAAACAATGTTCTTAAGAACAATATGAACAACTTTCAGGTTCATAAAAAATTGATTTTAAGCTTGGAGGATCATCATATATTTCAAAACATTATAGGTCATTTTGACTGAAACCCTAATTTTGAGTCAACTTCCCAAGGACCTAACTCCTTCATTTTTAATGATTTTGAGGTGGGATCAAATGAATTGGAAATTTTAGTATGTCTACTTCAATTTTTATGTTGTACACAATTTCAAAGTCATAAAAGAAACACATGTGATAATACAAAACATTATAGGTCACTTTGGACCAAAGCCATTGAATCTTGAAAAAGTCCAATTTCAAGTGACCATAACTTTCTCATAAAAACTACAAATGATGAAACATGTAAGTCCAAATTTAGTGTCTTGAAAATACCTACAACTTTGATGTTGAAGGTTTTGTCATTTGAGGGTTGCATCATTGAAATCGAAGGGCTTGAAGTTGGTCCATTTTGGCAAAATTCTCATACACATGTTTTGCACCATGAACTTTATGATCAGTTTTCATTAATTTCCCAACTCCAAATGGATTTTTTTTCAACAAAACATTTGTTCCTCATGTCAAGAAATTTCCAACCGTTAACCACAAGGCCATGTTTCAATTTGGCAAAGTGCATTTTCGAAGAGATGAAGATTTATGTTCATTTATGGAAACATTGTTAAAACTTCATGCACACTCCATTACAATGCCATGTACACGTCCAAACTTGATCTATGTGACTTCATCCTGCTAAACCAATTGCATTTGGGCCTCCCATGCGCCTGTACAGGCCCATGCATGGAGGCCCTCATTCCACATGCACATGAATTTTCCATGATTTGCATCACCTTGTGCTATAAATACATGTGCTCAGCTTCATTCATTTCCAACCTAAAGGCGCCTAAATTGCTTCAAAACTGAATCCCCACCCTTCACCCAAAGGAATTTTGCATTTCTCTTTTAATTTTTCAGTTTCAATCTTCAACTTCCTTGGTTGATTAGTGAACTCCAAATCCTAGACCTCACTTCCTTTCCATCTCAAGGACAAGCTACATAAGAGAATTGGAGTGGATCAAGTTTTTGAAAGCTTCTCTTCAAAGGTTTTCCCTAAAACTATTTTGATTCGAAACTCACTACATATTGATCATTTCTTGTGTTTGTTGGTTCCTTTGAAGTCCTCACATGAGAGGCAGTTGATTAGTGCATTTAATTTCAAGAATTCATCAAGTTCAGATTGAACATCATAAACTTCCATCTCATATTTCTCTTCATGTAGTAATCTTGAGTAGAAGTCAATAGTACAAGGGTGATGTACATCACCTCAGCTTTCTAATGATATGAGGATCGTGCATTTTAATGAACTTTTCAAAACCTGCAATTCCACTGGAGTTGGCTTGCTCGCCGGAGAAGACGGTGGTGTACACCACCGTCCACTATGCCAGATTGCATCTGGACCGTTGGTTTCTATTTCCAGTTTGAATCATGGCCTTTAGATGTTATGACTTTTAATAATGCTGCATGTTTCGCCTTTGACTCTGGATCACCATGAGCGTGCGCATAAGGACCTTAGGATGTGCCACCTCATTTAATGAAATCAGATCCAACACGCCAGGCTTTTTCTCATTTTTTGAATTTCATTTTATTTTCTTTTATTTCCTTTTATTTCAAAATTCATATCTCTTTCATTTTTAATCCAAAAAATATGGGACCAATTGCATTATTTCCCTTTTTAATTATAGTTTCTGAAAATGATTTTTAATCTTTTTTATGATGTCATTTAATATTTTTTGTGAATTTTCTCTTTTCTGGTTATTTTTAATTCATTTAAAATAGTTTCCAATATTCAAAAAATGCAAAAATATTTTCTTAACATCTTTGAATGATGATGAATCTAAGAAAAATATTCTCATAATTTTTTTATATTATTTGAGATTTATTTGAGATTTTAGTTCAATTATGTCATTTTTTATTCACTTTTAATTGTTTAAAATTAATTTCTGGTTTCTAAAAATGATAAAAAAAATTGTCAAACTTTGTTTGACCTTATTGAACTTAGGATGATCCATTTGGACTTTTCCAAGTTGATTTGAAATGGATTTGAAGTTTGACCTTTGTTTGATTATTTTAATTCAAGTATTAATTTAATTCTTAAAAATACAAAAAATATTTTATTTGTTTCTTGACTTCTAAGCTTCATCTTGCTTCTATTTACCATTGATTGTCTTTGATTCTATCCATGTTTGATCAATGTGTGTTGGTTGTTTCATTTAAATTTCAATTTATGTACACTCTTCTTCTTCTTCTTCTTCTTCTTTTTCTTTTTGATCAATGAGTTAATGATTGGTGGTTAGCCTTGACATATGAGGGGTTTAATCTTATTTGATTCAAATCTAATTCATCTTGATCAAAGATCAAGTGAATGGCTTTACATTAGAGATAAGTTGCTTCTTGGTCAAGCAAAAAACCTGAATCAATACAAGATCATTCTTCTTTTCTTTTGGCATGGCAAGTTGTAGGAGCTTGACTTACTAGTCATGGTCTCTAACTTGTGTTTGTTGACTATAGTTTTATTGACCGGCCTCAGATAGGTGTGACTACTATATTAGTCCACTTACGATTGCTTAACATAGCGCTAAATTGCCTTATGGCACACTAACACTAACTACTAATGACTAACTTTTAATTCAAGCATTTAATTCTTGCAATTTACTTTAATGCAATTTAATTTCTTGCACATTAGTTCATTTGCTTTTGCCCTTTGCTCACTTGAGCTCATGTTTATGTTAATGAGATTTGCCTTTTGCTCACTTGAGCACATTATTGTGTATATATTATTGTGTTTGTTTTTGTTTTGTTTATGTGAACCAAATGCAAATGGACAAAGGACTTAGATTTTAGGACTTTACCTATGCTAATGGAGTTTGAAGAGCAACTAGGCCTCATGCCTTTAGAATGCTATGAATTATCAAAGAGCAACTAGGCCTCATGCCTTTAGAATGCTTGAAAGGATCATAATTTCTAAACTCACTCTTGTCTATCCTTTATATTGTATTGTGGAACTTTTTGATTTGTGTGTTCTTGTGTGCTAGGGATCCAAACTTGCCAATTAGAAGAACCATTGCCATGAGCATCCAAAGTGAGAGATACAAAATCCAATTGGAAGATTCCTAGGAGCTTGATTGTTATTTGCTTGATTGCTTGAGTTATTTGCTTATTGCTTGCTAATTCCAAAGGAAAGGAGAAACTTGGATCATCTTTATGATCTCAAGAAGGGAACTCCAAGTGGTTTTACTTCTCTTCCTTCATCTTTGCATGTTTAGGACCTAGCCATTCTTCTTCTTCTCTCCACTCTAACCCAAGCCAAACTTATTTTGTGCAAACATTGACATTGTTTTCAAAAATTAAAAACCTAGGCACTATACCTTTAATTTTTCAAACTCTTTTCATAACACTTATTTTGAATTGAACCTTAAGTCAACTTTGACTTCCTTTTGTGAGTACTTCTAATTGGTAAATCCAACTCACTTAAAATTCTTTTGTGGTTCCAATGGCCACCTTTGCCAAAGCTTTTCAATAACATTAGCTATTAGGTTTGAGTTATCATAGAGGTTGATGTAAACCTCACCTGTATCATTAGTGATTGGACTATAAGTCTTCC
The DNA here is from genome assembly GCF_024323335.1 of Lathyrus oleraceus. Taxonomy (NCBI): domain Eukaryota; kingdom Viridiplantae; phylum Streptophyta; class Magnoliopsida; order Fabales; family Fabaceae; genus Lathyrus; species Lathyrus oleraceus. The sequence goes on along the minus strand of NC_066585.1, from coordinate 140,432,894 downwards.
ATACTTATTATAGGGTGGATCCCTCACTAGTATGTTGAAGCTCTCCTCACATGGTGGATTGTGGTTTAGGTTGAGTTTTCTCCCTTTGATAACAAAAGACCTTAAGGCCTTTGACCAATCAATTCATCAATTTCTTTTGAGATTCTTACCCCGAACTACGAGGTTTTGATCCTATTCTTTTTAAGATGGTACGTAGGCAATGGGTTTATCCATTCAAACACAAAATTGTAAATAACTTGTACATTCTCTTCTCATCTCCCCAATCATGTTTGCGCAAATATTTTCTCAAATACCAACCTACCATACAACATTTGTGAAAAGGGCTCCCTTAGAGTACTAAGGATGTTTTGGGTGCTTAAAACCTTCCCATTTCATAACCAGATCTCTGACATTTTTATTAGTTTTTGATTTGATAAAACTTATCGGTTTTTGTTCGCTTTCTAACCTTTCCTTTGGTTAAATAGATGTGTGGTGGTGACTCGAAGTGGATGACTTACTTTTGATTTAGTCAATAAATCTAAAGGTAACGAATACCCCGCTACAGAAAAGTGGCGACTCTGCTGGGGAATTAAATTTGCCTAGTGGATTTTGCCTACTTTTCACCTTTGTTGTATTGTATTGTATATTATTTTGTGACATATTTTTATGCAAATTTGGGATGACTGTATTGTTTGTAATGTATGAATTGCCTGATATATATCAATTGCTTGTGTGCTTGGTGGTCTCTTGTGAGATGAGTTCTATACCCGAACTCGAGTGCACTTATGATAGGAGAATGGCATAGTCTTGTTAACTTGTGTGGAGTTATTCCTTAGCAAGTTGACTTGCAAGCCCATTCACTTGGTGGAGGTTATGTTGGGGTCAATAATGTCACACGAGTAGTCGTGGTTAGGCATTACTCTTTCCAATATATGCCTTAGAAGCCAAGGACCTTAGATTACCTAGCCCATCTTGGCCTATTTTAGGACGTAGTGTGAAGGTCGTTCGAGTGTAAGATTTGATACGATTGTTACGTGATACTACACTCATAAGAGTCTCTCTTTAGAATATTTTTGGAATACGAGTAGTCGTTTATCCAATAATATCTGAAAGATGGGATGATGACAATGGGAACCTCTTGTAGAACATGATTGTCAGGTTTAACAATAGTACACTCCCTTTGGTTGGTTCTTAACCGAGACTCCATGCTCGTGACTTGCAACAAACCCTTGATTCAGGGTTGCTCCGTTCTTGTGTATCCTTAATATCAATGGAACTTGGGTGTTGATAAGGTGTAAACCATAATCCACCAAAATGGATGATTGATATTAAGGATGACTTGATCCATCCCATGACCTTTTGTGGTGTGATTTTTTTGATCCTTGAAGGTGATTGTTGCATCCATGCATTCATGCATTCATACACATCCATATCATCAACAATGAGAAAATTTTCAAGGAACTTAAGAGGTGTATTTGGAAATTTTTAGACATGGATAAGCAAAGAAGGAATACGAAGAAGTACAGTTTCAGACAACCCGACTTGAAAGAGTTAAGGAGTTTGACATCCTATGTATTAGATCCCTTTGAGTTCAAGGCCCGCCATGGGAAGCTTCTATATATTCTTGCTACTCAGGTGGATGAATGTCTGATGAGTATGTTGGTGCAGTTCTATGATCCTCTGTACCGTTGCTTCACTTTTCTAGATTTCCAGCTTTTGCCTACACTTGAGGAGTATGCATATCTTGTGGGTATACCTATTCTAGATCAGTTGTCGTTCAATGGCTTGGAGAGAGTTCCTTCTTCTAAAGAGATTGTTGATCTGTTGCATATAGATGAATCTATTGTTGGTGCTCATATGACTACCAAAGGTGGAATTCAAGGTCTCCCATCTGATTTCCTCATTGCTCAAGCTACATTGTATGGGAAGTCCATGAGTGAGGACGCCTTTGAGGCTATATTTGTACTTCTCATCTATGGGCTAGTGTTATTCCCCAACATCGACAAGTTTGTGGATGTGAACGCCATTAGGATTTTCTCTACTCTTAATCCCATTCCTACTCTGTTGGGTGACACTTACTTTTCTTTGCATATGAGGAATACAAAGGGTGGTGGTACCATTGTGTGCTGTTTGCCTCTGTTGTACAAGTGGTTTATTTCACACTTGCCACAGACGGTCGCCTTCAAGGATAACAAAGGATGTTTGCGGTGGTCCACGAGACTTATGTCTCTCACTAATGATGATATCGTTTGGTATAACTGTGTATATGATGGTGTGCAGATTATTGACTCTTGTGGTGAATTCTCCAATGTGCCTCTTCTTGGTACATGTGGTGGGATTAACTACAACCCTATTTTAGCACATCGTCAGCTTCGGTTCCCCTTAAAGGATAAACCTAATAACATTTTGTTAGAAGGTGTGTTCTTTCAAGAGGGTAAAGATCCCCAAAACTTGAAGGGCATGATGGTCCACGCTTGGCGCAAGATTCATAGGAAGGGAAGGAAAGAGCTCGGTCTGAAGTATTGTATTGCTTTGGAACCCTATACCTTATGGGTGAGGAGGAGAGCTTCTGAGTACCTTATGCCTTATGATTACCCGAGACCTACACCTATGGTTGTGGCTGGGCCTTCAACCCTTCCTGACCAAGGAGTAGAGGAGTTGAGAGATGAAGATCGTTCGCGTGCCTGGGTCCGTGGGAGAGAGAGGAGCTACTTTAGCAGCTTAGAGATAAGGATGCGTTGATAGAGTTTCTTGAACATCAGGTTATTGATGAGCCTGATGATGTGGTGACTTCTCTTCTTCCTCAGTCTTCTAGGTTTTGGAAGAGGAAGTATGATCGACTCGCCAAAGGGAAGGCAGATATGGAGGCAGCCTATGAGAGAGAGGTGAAGAGGCTTCGTGCAACTTATCTCCCGGTCTCCAGAGCTTTGGATGATTGCTTCTAGGGTTCCATAGGATGTTCATTTTCCTTCTATCTTGTATTGTATTTGGTTACTAAGACTGTACTTCTTTGGTGGAAAACTTTTTCCAGATATTATTAATATGATATTTCCATATATGCCTAAATGATTAATATTTTCCCGATATTTGCAAATAGAACTCTAAAGTTCCTCTGATTAAAAAATAAATCATATGCACAAGCATTGCATGCATCATGTGCATAAGCGGGTTTGTTCCAGGGCTTCTTGTTCAGTGGTCTAATTCTGTATTCTTCATTTATTTTGAAGACAAGCTGACGCACCGGTACTACACCAGAGCCAACTCATTAAAGCTAATAAATCACCTAGACCAAGAAAACAGAGAATTGAAGGAGGAAGTGGCAAGATTGACTGCCCTGATGGAGTCATTCTTGGTCGTCCAAAGTCAGTCTTCTCCAACGCCTTCAACTCCTCCCTAGAGGACGGTCATCTCAGAGGTTGCTTCCTCGACCGTGCCTACTACCAGTGCCCACTTCGCGCCTACTACTATGCCAACCGGGTTTCCCTGGGGGATGCCCGCAAACTTTGTTCCTCAGGGTCTCGCCCCAACTTTTGCTTCTTTGTCGGCATCTAGCCCGGTCCTTGCTGTGCCACCTCTAGTTGTGCATACTTTGCCGAGAGTATATGACACCATTTACCACTCCCAGCCATCTGAGGGCCCAAACGTGTATGAGAAAATGGATGTTATGAATGATCAATTTCTTGAGCTTCGTAAGGAACTTAAAACTCTCAGAGGGAAGGACCTCTTTGGCAAATCTGCTTCCAAACTTTGTCTCGTGCCTAATGTCAAGATTCCTGTTAAATTCAAAGTGCCCGACTTTGAAAAGTACAAAGGAAACAGCCTGTCTTGTGATGTATGCACCATAGATGTCGACTCAAACCGATAACGATCAACTCCTAATCCATTACTTCCAGGATAGCCTGTCCGGTGCCGCTTTAAGATGGTACATGGGTTTGGACAGCGCGAACATCCGCTCCTTCAACGACCTTGGCGAAGCCTTCGTCAAGCAATACAAATACAACGTTGATATGGCTCCCGATAGAGACCAACTGAGGGCCATGTCTCAGAAGGATAAAGAGACTTTTAAGGAGTACGCCCAGAGGTGGCGAGAATTGGCTGCACAGATTGTGCCTCCGTTAGAAGAGAAGGAAATGACTAAGACCTTTCTGAAGACTTTGAGTTCATTCTATTATGAGCGGATGATTGATAGCGCTCCTTCTGACTTCACTGAGATGGTGAATATGGGGATGCGTCTAGAAGAGGGAGTCAGGGAAGGGCGCCTGACCAGAGAAGAAGGCTCTTCTGCCAAACGTTATGGGGAGTTTGCAAAGAAGAAAGATGGCGAGGCACATGCTGTGACCTCCCATATTAAATCAAGAAGACCCTCTGTGAAGAGGAAGACTGTGCGTCCAACCAGTAACCAGCACCAGGTGGCTCATATAACACCTGTTTTCAGAGAGAATCAGCAATATCAGCATCATAATCAAAACCAGCAACAACAACATCAACAGTATCAGCAACAACAACATCGTCCTTAACAGCAGGCCTACCAGCCTCGAAACAACAATCAAACCAGCACAAGCTATGATAGGAAGAGGGTCAGTTTTGATCCTATTCCCATGACTTATGCAGAGTTATATCCTTCTTTAATCGAAAGGAAGTTGATCACTCCACGTGACCCACCTGCTATACCTACAAACCCTCAGTGGTGGTATAAGCCTGAGCTTCACTGTGTTTATCATTCCGGTGATCCTGGACATGATGTGGAGAATTGCTACCCGTTGAAGACCAAGGTGCAAGACCTTGTGAGAAGTGGTATATTGTTTTTTGAGGACGTAGGTCCTACTGTCAAGAAGAACCCATTGCCCGAGCATGGGAAATATGTTGTTAACATGGTTCAGGGTTGCCCTGGTAAATATAAGGTCTGATATGTCAGCCATATCGACAATCTTTGGTCGAGATGCATAGACTGTTATGTGGATATAGTCACTATGAGCATGACAATGACAGTTGCCGTGTTTGCACTGCCAATGAGAGAGGATGTCGCCAAGTCAAAAAAGACATCCAAGAAATGCTGGATCAGGGTGTAATTGAGATACTTCAGAATCGTGATGAGTATGATGAAGTTAATGTGATATCCCCTATCTTTAGGATACCTAAGCCTATGGTCGTCTGATACGATGGCAGCAAGGAGAAGGCCTCTCATACTCACTTAATTAAGCCAACTGGCCCTGTACCATATTCTTCCGACAAAGTTGTTCCCTATCGTTATACAGTGGTTGCAATGGAAGATGGGAAGGAGGTGCCCCTACCCTCCACTTCTGTTGTAAATATTGCTGATGTAAGTGGTCTGACCCGTAGTGGTCGTGTTTTCTCGGCACCGCCAAAACCCCAGGCTGACACCAGAAGAGTTGATACTGCTGATAGTGTCGTTCGTCCTTTGGGGAATTCTATTGTTTCTCTGAATCAGGCACTTGCTGTTAACAGACCTGTCGTTGCTGCTAGAACTCCTGTCCCTGCTGTCCAGAATAGCATGATGAAAGAGGACTGCGATGAGATGTTGAGGCTCATCAAGAGGAGTGAGTACAATGTTGTAGATCAGCTGCTACAAACGCCTTCAAAGATATCAGTGTTGTCTTTGTTGATGAACTTTGAGCCACACCGAGAAGCTTTGTAGAAGGTGTTGGACGTGGCATATATGGATCATGACGTCACCATAGAGCAATTTGACTGCATTGTTGCAAACATTACTACTTGTAACAACCTGAGCTTCTGTGATGCTGATCTTCCCGAGGAAGGAAAAGACCACAATTTGGCACTTCACATCTCAATGAATTGCAAGGATGATACCTTGTCTAATGTGTTGGTAGACACTGGATCATCGCCGAATGTGTTGCCAAAATACACTCTGGCCAGACTTTCATACCAGGGGCCTCCCATGAGGAAGAGTGGAGTGGTCGTGAAAGCTTTTGATGGATCCCGCAAGACTCTGATTGGCGAGGTTGAACTCCCAATTAAGATTGGACCTAGTGATTTCCAGATTACTTTTCAGGTCATGGATATCCACCCATCATATAGTTGTTTGTTGGGCAGACCATGGATTCACGAGGCAGGCGCCATGACATCCATTCTACACCAAAAGTTAAAGTTCATCAAGAACAAAAATTTGGTGGTGGTAGGGGGAGAGAAGGCTCTCTTGGTTAGCCATCTGTCTTCCTTTTCTTACATTGATGCTGAGGACGAGATTGGGACGCCGTTCCAAGCCTTGTATATTGCTGAGCCTTCTAAGAAAGGAACTTCTTCATTTGCATCCTATAATGATGCGAAGTTGGCCATTGAGCATGGCGCAACTACTGGTTTAGGACAAATGATCAAGCTGGAAGACAATAAATCCCGGGTTGGCATAGGGTACTCTTCAGGCACCTTCAACAAGCACGGTTTGTTTTAGAGTGGTGGTTTGATCCACACGGTTGAAGACCAGGAAGCTGCTGCTATTGTGGAAGATGATGCGGAGGAAGATTCTGGCAACTTTGTCATCCCTGGAGGAGTCTGCAATAATTGGGTCGCTGTTGATGTTCCAACAGTTGTCCATAGGTCCACATAATGTTCATTTTTGTTTAAAAACCCTTCTCCCATGCCAAAAGGAGAAGTGATGACATTGTTGGCCCATTAATACAATGATATTCATTCAATAAATTCATGTTAAATGTTTGTTTTTCCAAATTATTTTCACTTTTTGCTTTTTGCATGAAATTAGTGATCACATAAAACCTTAAAAATAGAATAAAATCAATCTTTTCATCTGCATAATGATTTGCTTTGCTTGAATTTTGAAATCTCTTTTATATTCAAAATCATTATGCAGGTTGATCAAACCCATTGAACATAATGATCCAACACCATCTCCCAACTTTGAGTTCCTTGTATTTGAGGCCAAAGAAGATGATGTTGAAGAGATTCCTGATGAGATTACCCGTCTGCTTGAGCACGAAGAGAAGATCATTCAGCCACATCTTGAGAATCTGGAAACAGTCAACTTGGGGTCTGAAGATTGTGTTCGAGAAGTGAAGATTGGGGCACTCCTAGAAGAGTCTGTAAAGAAGGGGTTGATTGAGTTGCTACGAGAATATGTCGACGTCTTTGCCTGGCCATATGAAGACATGCCTGGTCTGGATACTGATATCGTGCAACATTTCCTGCCTTTGAAGCCTGAGTGCATGCCTGTAAAGTAGAAGCTCAGAAGAACTCATCTTGATATGGCAGTAAAGATTAAAGAGGAAGTTCAGAAGCAAATTGATGTGGGATTTTTGGTGACTTCTACATATCCTCAATGGGTGGCCAATATTGTCCCCATGCCTAAGAAAGATGGAAAAGTCCGAATGTGTGTGGACTATAGAGACTTGAATAAAGCTAGTCCGAAAGATGATTTTCCTCTACCACATATCGATATGTTGGTAGATAATATAGCTAAATTCAATGTCTTCTCATTTATGGACGGATTTTCCGGATATAATCAGATCAAAATGGCATCCGAGGATATGGAGAAGACAACATTCATCACACCTTGGGGAACATTCTATTATCGAGTGATGCCCTTCGGTTTAAAGAACGCCGAAGCCACGTATCAACGCGCTATGACTACCTTGTTTCATGATATGATGCACAAGGAGATCGAGGTGTATGTTGATGATATGATTGCGAAGTCGAGAACGGAAGTTGAACATGTTGAGCACTTGTTGAAGCTTTTTCAATGTTTGAGGAAGTATAAGCTTCGTCTAAATCCTAACAAGTGTATATTTGGAGCCGTTCCGGAAATTTATTGGGCTTTATTGTCAGTGAAAGAGGTATTGAAATTGATCTTGCCAAGGTCAAAGAAATACAAGAGATGCCTGCGCCCAAAACTGAGAAGCAAGTCCGAGGTTTTCTTGGCCGCTTGAGTTATATTTCCAGATTTATATCCCACATGACTGCCACATGTGCGCCAATAGTCAAGCTCCTCCAGAAAGATCAGCGTCATGATTGGACCGAGGATTACCAGAAGGCCTTTCATAGTATTAAAGAGTATCTGTCCGAGCCTCCGATTCTGTCTCCGCCTGTGGAAGGGAGACCCTTGATTATGTATTTGACTATTCTTGAAGACTTTATGGGTTGTGTTCTTAGTCAGCAAGCTGAATCTGGGAAGAAAGAGTATGTTATACACTATCTGAGTAAGAAGTTCACTGATTGTGAGTCTCGATACTCAATGCTTGAGAAAACACGTTGTGCTTTGGCTTGGGCTGCTAAGCGGTTACGCCAATATATGTTGAATCATACGACTTGGCTGATATCCAAAATGGATCCAATCAAGTATATCTTTGAGGAGCCTGCTTTAACTGGGAGGATTTCCCATTGGCAGATGTTGTTGTCTGAGTATGATATTAAGTATCGAGCTCAGAAAGCTATTAAAGGTAGTATCTTGGTTGACCACTTGGCACATCATCCAATTGAGGATTATCAGTATGTTCAGTACGACTTTCCAGATGAGGAGATTCTGTATTTGAAAATGAAAGATTGTGATGAGCCTACGCTCGATGAAGGGCCAGAGCTTGGTTCCCGATGAGGCATGGTGTTTGATAGCGTTGTAAATAAATATGGAAATGGTATTAGAGCAATGATTATTACTCCTCAGGGCACACATTTTCCTTTTACAGCAAGGCTAACATTCAAATGCACGAATAATATGGCGGAGTATGAGGCCTGTATTATGGGATTGGAAGAGTGTATTGATCTTAGGATCAAACATCTTGATGTTTATGGTGATTCGACCCTTGTTGTTAATCAGATTAAGGGTGAATGGGAGACGAATCAGCCTGGCCTCATCCCATACAGAGACTATTCGAGGAGGATTTCAACTTTCTTTATTGAGGTTTACTTCCATCATATTCCTCGAGATGAGAATCGGATGGCAGATGCTCTTGCTACGCTTGCTTCGATGATTGTGGTGAAATTCTAGAATGAAGTTCCCAATATCACTGTGCGCTTGGATAGACCAGCTCATGTGTTTGCAATTGAAGAAGTAAAAGATGATAAGCCATGGCATCAAGTGTTTTCTTCAGAGTCAGATTTACCCGCCTGGGGCATCTGTTAAAGATAAGAAGACTTTGAGGAGATTATCCGGCAGTTTCTACCTCAATGGCGATGTGCTTTATAAGAGGAATTTTGACATGGTTCTGCTCAGATGCGTGGATAGACACGAAGCAGACCTGTTGAGTACTGAAGTCCATGAGGGTTCATTTGGTACTCATTCTAATGGACATGCCATGGGAAAGGAGATGTTGAGAGCATGCTACTATTGGCTGACAATTAGGTCTAACTGCTGCAAGTATGTGAAGAAATGCCATAAGTGTCAGATTTATGCGGATAAGATTCATATTCCCCCGACGCTTCTGAATGTAATTTCATCACCAAGGCCTTTCTATATGTGGGGAATTGACATGATTGGCATGATAGAGCCAAAAGCGTCCAACGGTCACAGGTTTGTTCTCGTAGCAATTGATTACTTCACCAAGTGGGTTGAAGTGGCTTCATATGAAAATGTGACCAGGCAGGTTGTTGTGAAGTTTATCAAGAATCAACTCATATGCCGTTATGGTCCAGATAAGATCATTACTGATAATGGATCTAACTTGAACAACAAGATGATGAAAGAGCTGTGTAGTGAGTTTAAGATTGCACATCATAATTCTTCTCCTTATAGACCCAAGATGAATGGGGTTGTTGAAGCTGCTAACAAGAACATTAAGAAGATTATCCAGAAGATGGTTGTTACGTACAAAGATTGGCATGAGATGCTGCCTTTTGCTTTGCATGGTTATCGTACATATGTTCGCACTTCAACAGGGGCAACCCCTTTCTCCCTTGTATATGGCATGGAAGTTGTGCTCCCCGTGGAGGTTGAGATTCCATCAATGAGAGTCTTACTGGAAGCCAAGTGGACTGAGGCTGAATGGGTTCAGAGTCCTTATGATCAACTGAACTTAATTGAAAAGAAGAGATTAACTGCCATGTGTCATGGCCAGATGTATCTGCAAAGGATGAAGAAAGCCTTTGATAAGAAGGTCAAGCCTCGTGTATTCTGAGAGGGTGACCTTGTGCTCAAGAAAGTCTTGTCTTTCGCGCCTGATTCCAGGAGCAAGTGGACTCCAAACTATGAAGGTCCATATGTTGTTAAGAGAGCCTTCTCAGGCGGTGCTTTGATACTTACAACTATGGATGGGGAGGATTTCACTCGTCCTGTGAACTCAGATGCAGTCAAGAAATACTTCACCTAAAATAAAATCAGAATAGCTCGCTAAGTTGAAAACCCGAAAGGGCGGCTTAGGCAAAATTGAGTGTCTCGGTGGATTGAAAACCCAAAAGGGAGATCCAGGCAAAAGTTAGAGACGTAAAAAATGAATATATGTATATCCCACTAGATTGACTACCTCACGCTGGGGCAATCTAGGCAAAAATTAGGGATTTGGTAAGTAACTGCATTCTAACAAGACTTTGTTCTAAATTTGTCGTCTGTCAAAGATTCTCGCTCAGTCATCGTCAACTGAAGCTTCAAATACATTGGATTCAGAGTTGGTGGAGAAATGGTCATTATGTTCAATGTAGCCCGTTTCCAATATATATCACCAATTTCAAATTTGTAAAGATCCATGGAGTCTTGCCATTTGCAGACTACCATTCCATCAAATAAATTTGAGCCTTTATCCAATTCTTTGCACACTTATTTGTTTCTGTTTAACAAATGTTTGCATGTCTCAATGGATAAATATCATTGTTTTAAAAAAATAAAGTTTTTTTATAAACTGTTTTTAAACAAAATGAACATTCACAACAACTAAAAGGATAATTGAGACATCTTCAGTGCTCTCCCAAGGATAGTATGGTCTCCAAAAAGGGTAAGGCATTTGTTCAATATTCCTAGCATATTTGTATCCTCTTCATTATCTTTTAGGTTGTCTCCTCCGCGAGTGCAAAACAAGGTTAAGTATCACCAATTTCCCAGAAAATCTGGAGCTTTGGTCCTGATTTGTTTAGAAAAGTATATCTCTAAACTCCACCAGATCCCCTGAGAGTGTTTGGAGTTTGGCCTCGGTCTTCTAGCTCCCCAGTGAGGCTGGATCTAGCATCCGTGTTATCAATTATATGGTTGTCATCCCTTGTGTGGATTGATCTAAAATCCCTTATAGATTGATAAATTGATATGCTATCTTTTCGTAGAAATTGGTATCCTCTTATTCAGATTGGAAATCCCCTGCATAGTGAGTAGGAACTCCCTTCATGAGCAGTTGGTTTGTAGCTTATCCCTTGGGGATTCGCCTACATTGATCTCCAGCGGGTTTGGCGTTTGTTCATCCTCAGCAGGGTTGATCCCATTTGACTCCCCCAGTACGAACACCAGCAGGTTATCTCTAGGTTATTGCCTACGGGTTATTCCCGGTTCAGTCATCAACTGTGGTTCCCCAACGGATTTGTCTGATCAGAGCCTGTCTGTGGTTGCTTTCTCCTTCTCAGATATTTTTTCCTCTTAGAAGAGCGGGTGACGAAAATGTTTGCTTAGCTTCCCCAGCGAAGAGGTGTTTCCCTTCTCCTCGGCAGAGATTGTTTCTCCAGCAGTTTGAGGGAATGGGATGGTTTTTGGAACTTTTGTTTGGTGGTTATTCCCCACAGAGTTTCATATCTTTGCTTGATAATTTCCCTAGTAGAGTTACTTCTACGACGGATCTTGTCTGTGCTTAGCTTCCCCAGCTAAGGCTTTACCTGATTTCAATTTGGCGTTGGAACGTTTGAGGAAGATGTGTTGATTCCTTCCCCAGTGGAGTGACTGGTTCTCCTTCTGCTTGGCAGAAATACTTTCCTTTCGTGGTTAGAAGGGAGTGTTGTTTGATGTGCTTCTGTTTGGTGGTTGTTCCCTATAGAATTCCACATTATCCCCCCTCTTTATAAGATCCCCAGTAGATGCCTTCTCTGACTAATCTTATCTTTGTCTCTGTGTACTGTTGGAAGATCCCCAACTTTGGTGATTGTGGTCCCTGGCTTATTCCTGACAACATTCTTTGATCCCCGACAATCCTGCTTGTTTCCCTAGCCTTAGCTTTTGTTCCTGACAGTGACTCTATTGGATCCTCAGCATTGGCCTTTATCCCATACAGAGATTGGTTTTTCCTGGTATCTGTTGCCCCCACCAGATTGGATTTCTCAAGTGGGCTTGGCTTTCTCTTTTAAGATGTAGTACCGGATGTCTGTCCATTGATTCTTGGACCTATTTATGTTAGATATGTCTGTTTGTCAGCATTAATCATACATAAACCATGCATATATCTTTGTTTGTTGTCTCCTGCTATTTGGTGATACATATTTCCCCAAGAAGATGTTTGTGTCTGACCTCTCCATATAGAGTCATCCCCATAGGCAAAAAGTGTATATCCTTTCTTCCTTATTCCCCACTGAGTTAGGTCCTCGTGGATGATTATTATTTCAGTTTCCTCCCAAAATATGTATTGGGACGGAATTACTCCCCTGAGTTATATCCTCATTGGGTTGAGTCTTGTTTCATTGTGTCTCTCTAGTTTGTTCCTAGATTGACTACTCTTGTTATTTCCCCTGCACTTCCCCGTAGTTTAGATGAATGATTGCTCAGTAACCAGTAATTGTCCATCTTTTCCCCTGCGGAGTTTGCGGCCTTCTACCAAGTAACCGGTAGTTATAAGTCCTATTTCTATGGTTTTCTACCCAATAACCAGTAGTTGTAAATCCCATTTTTTCCCCTTGCAGAGTTAACCCTGATTTTCTTCATCCTAATCGATGACGGTTAGTCTCTTCTGTGGTTTTCTACCTAATAACCGGTAGATGTAATCTCTTCTTTTTTGGTTATCTTTATCCAATATTAGGTATTGATATTCCTTCGTTTTAAGTATACCATACAGTAACTGGTGATATGTCTCTTGGATAATTGCTCTGATCAAGAAATTTATCCCCAGCGAGTCATCTTTCATTTACCTCTGTTTGGTAATGATTGCTTCTCCCTTTGATTGTCATCATCATATACCCAGTAACCGGTATCCCGATGTCGTTTCTTTTCAGTCGATTTATCCTTTATTAACTCAGTAACCGGTTGTGGATAATCTTCCATACGAGTATGTTATCTACATTCTGACGGTAATAGATAATATATCTCATGCGCTCTTCAGTCGAAGACTTTTTCTTCCCCAGTAGAGTAAGATTCGTATTTCCTTATGGAATCGAATGCCCATCCTATAATCGAGTTTTCTTTTTCAGCCCTCTTTTCGGATGATGAGTGTCTTGGAAATATTCCCCAATTCACGTCTGGTTGGTCACCTATTATATGCCCAGTAACCGGTATCCCTGGTGTTCCTTCCTTCTGCTCCCTATTATGACTTTTGTCCCCTGTGGAGTCAGATTTTCCTGAGTTGAAATGTACCTTTTTAGGTCTTCCTCATATGTTTTGGATGATTGATATCTTTCACCCTTATACCGGTCTTAGATATTCATTCTCCCCTAGCGTGTTGTTCTCTCACCCTTATACCGGTGTTTTGATCACATGTCTCCTTGAGCTTATTACCCATTAGCCGGTAATACCTCATTTGTTTCGTCCTCAGCTGAGTCCCTGAGTGGATTTTCCCCATCTGAGTCCTGGATTTTTATCCGATGTATCCTTTGTGGATAGTTTTGTTGTATTGGCATATTCCCTAATACATGCATCTTTGCATCAGCTCAAGTCTTTCCATTGATTTATTTTTGTGGAATCCCTTCGTGTCTCTCCGCAAGTTTTAAGTCGTGACCTGCTCATGCATTTTTATCCCTTTTACTCCCCGGTAAAATCCCTAGAGTCTTTGTCCCATTTATGAGTGTATTACTCATATGGATTTTTCAGTTTTTCCTAATTTCTTTTCCTTTGTGGACACATATCCCCACAGAGTATTAACCTTTGCATACATGCATTTGCATCATGAGGTCTCTTAGGGACCAAAATTCGTCTCTTTGTTATTATTTAAGCCCATTCTACCTCGTCGAGACAAAGATTTTAACCTTCATATCTCCGGCTAGAATGACCTTAAATAGGGGCATCTGTAAGACCCTAATTTTGACCCTAAGATCCCTCATGGCATCATATCATTGCACATTGCATTTGCCTCAAGGATCATATCATCTTGGCTTCTTAACCCTAGGGTGGGACTTATGTGAGTTGGTCTGAGACCACCAAGCATGCTTGAATTGTATATTATTGCTTTTATTATTTTGTCTACTAACCAAAAGCACAAAAATATGTCACTAACATCTTTTTACTTGTAGCTCAAGCAAGCATGTGATCCAAGGCTCCTAGGAGGCCTCATACCTATCGAAGTGGCCAGATGAAGGTGAAAGCAAGCATGACAATGGTTCACAAAGCTCCCAGTCATCATATATGCCTCCCAAGCATCTCAATTTGTAAATTTGATCAAGATAACCCAAAGGGCTTGAGGCTAGTTTCCCAAGGAAACCCTAATTCAACTGTGCATTGACTGTGCCTTGCTCCTGAAGCAACCTCAACCCATGATCAAAGACAATCAAGGGAAGTTATTTAATTCATCATTTTATGTATATTTGTACCTATATGAGTGTCCTCAATCATCAATTTATCAAGATTTGAAGTTTGGACTTGAGAAGTTGGTCAGTCAATTCATCTGACTGTTTTGAAATCCACTGAGACCTAACTTTTGATGTATTTGTCAAATGAAGATGACCCCAAGAGAAACAATGTTCTTAAGAATCATATTAACAACTTTCATGTTCATAAAAAATTTATTTGAAGCTTGGATGGTCATCATCTATTTGGAATATTATAGGTCATTTTGACTGAAACCCTAATTTTGGGTCAACTTCCCAAGGACGTAACTCCTTCATTTTTCATGATTTTGAGGTGAGATAAAATGAATTGGAAATTTTAATATGTCTACTTCAATTTTTATGTTGGACAAATTTACAAAATCATAAAAGAAACACATGTGATCATACAAAAATCATTATAGGTCACTTTGGACCAAAGCCATTGAATCTTGAAAA
Source organism: Lathyrus oleraceus (assembly GCF_024323335.1). Lineage (NCBI taxonomy): Eukaryota > Viridiplantae > Streptophyta > Magnoliopsida > Fabales > Fabaceae > Lathyrus > Lathyrus oleraceus. Next base: position 140,417,843 of record NC_066585.1, on the reverse strand, counting down.
AGTCCAACATCAAGTGACCATAACTTTCTCATAAAAAATCCAAATGATGCAAAATCTAAGTCCAAATTGAGTGTCTTGAAACTACCTACGACATTTATGTTGAAGGTTTTGTCATTTGAGGCTTTCATCGTTGAAATAGAAAGGCTTGAAGTTGGTCCATTTTGGCAAAATTCTAACACACATGTTTTGCACAATGAACTTTATGATCAGTTTTCATTAATTTCCTAACTCCAAATGGATTTTAGTTCAACATAACATTGTTCCTCATGTCAAGAACTTTCCAACCATTACCCACAAGGCCATGTTTCAATTTGGCAAAGTGCATTTTCGAAGAGATGAAGATTTATGTTCATTTATGGAAACATTGCTAAAACTTCATGCACACTCCATTGCAATGCCATGTACACGTCCAAACTTGATCTATGTGACTTCAGCATGCTAAACCAATTGCATTTGGGCCTCCCATGCGCCTGTACAGGCCCATGCATAGAGGCCCTCATTCCACATGCACACGAATTTTCCATGATTTGCCTCACCTTGTGCTATAAATACATGTGCTCAGCTTCATTCATTTCCAACCTAAAGGCGCCTAAATTGCTTCAAAACTGAATCCCCACCCTTCACCCAAAGGAATTTTGCATTTCTCTTTTAATTTTTTAGTTTCAATCTTCAACTTCCTTGGTTGATTAGTGAACTCCAAATCCTAGACCTCACTTCCTTTCCATCTCAAGGACAAACTGCATAAGAGAATTGGAGTGGATCAAGTGTTTGAAAGCTGCTCTTCAAAGGTTTTCCCTCAAACTATTTTGATTCGAAACTCACTATATATTGATCATTTCTTGTGTTTGTTGGTTCCTTTGAAGTCCTCACATGAGAGGCAGTTGATTGGTGCATTTAATTCAAGAATTCATCAAGTTCAGATTGAACATCATAAGCTTCCATCTCAGATTTCTCTTCATGTAGTAATCTTGAGTGGAAGCCAATGGTACAAGGGTGATGTACATCACCCTAGCTTTCCAATGATATGAGGATCGTGCATTTTAATGAACTTTTCAAAATCTGCAATTCCACTGGAGCTGGCTTGCTCTCCGGAGAAGACGGTGGTGTACATCACTGTCCACCATGCCAGATTGCATCTGGACCGTTGGTTTCTATTTCCAGTTTGAATCATGGCCTTTAGATGTTATGACTTTTAATAATGCTGCATGTTTCGCCTTTGACTCTGGATCACCATGAGCGTGCGCATAAGGACCTTAGGATGTGCCACCTCATTTAATGAAATCAGATCCAACACGCCAGGCTTTTTCTCATTTTTTGAATTTCATTTTATTTTCTTTTATTTCCTTTTATTTCAAAATTCATATCTCTTTCATTTTTAATCCAAAAAATATGGGACCAATTGCATTATTTCCCTTTTTAATTCTAGTTTCTGAAAATGATTTTTAATCTTTTTTATGATGTCATTTAATATTTTTTGTGAATTTTCTCTTTTTTGGTTATTTTTAATTCATTTAAAATAGTTTCCAATATTCAAAAAATGCAAAAATATTTTCTTAACATATTTGAATGATGATGAATCTATGAAAAATATTCTCATCAATTTTTTAATTAATTTGAGATTTATTTGAGATTTTAGTTCAATTATATTATTTTTTATTCACTTTTAATTGTTTAAAATTAGTTTCTGGTTTCTAAAAATGATGAAATTTTTTGTCAAACTTTGTTTGACCTTTTTGAACTTAGGATGATCCATATGGACTTTTCCAAGTTAATTTGAAATGGATTTGAAGTTTGACCTTTGTTTGATTATTTTAATTCAAGTATTATTTTAATTCTCAAAAATAACAAAAATATTTTATTTGTTTCTTGACTTCTAAGCTTCATCTTGCTTCTGTTTACCATTGATTGACTTTGATTCCATCCATGTTTGATCAATGTGTGTTGGTTGTTTCATTTAAATTTCAATTTACGTACATTCTTATTCTTCTTCTTCTTCTTCTTTTTCTTTTTGATCAATGAGTTAATGATTGGTGGTTAGCCTTGACATATGAGGGGCTTAATCTTGTTTGATTCAAATCTAATTCATCTTGATCAAAGATCAAGTGAATGGTTTTGCATTAGAGGTAGGTTGCTTCTTGTTCAAGCAAAAACCCTAAATCAATACAAGATTATTCTTCTTTTCTTTTGGCATGACAATTTGTAGGAGCTTGGCTTACTAGTCATGGTCTCTAACTTGTGTTTGTTGGCGATAGTTTTATTAACCGGCCTCAGATAGGTGTGACTACTATATTAGTCCACTTACGATTGCTTAACATAGCGCTAAATTTCCTTATGGCACACTAACACTAACTACTAATGACTAACTTTTAATTCAAGCATTTAATTCTTGCAATTTACTTTAATGCAATTTAATTTCTTGCACATTAATTCATTTGCTTTTTCCCTTTGCTCACTTGAGCTCATGTTTATGTTAATGCAATTTGTCTTTTGCTCACTAGAGCACATTATTGTGTATATATTATTATGTTTGTTTTGTTTTGTTTATGTGAACCCAATGCAAATGGACAAAGGACTTAGATTTTAGGAATTTACTTATGCTAATGGAGTTTGAAGAGAAACTAGGCCTCATGCCTTCAGAATGCTATAAATTGTCAAAGAGCAACTAGGCCTCATGCCTTCAGAATGCTATAAATTGTCAAAGAGAAACTAGGCCTCATGCCTTTAGAATGCTTAATCTTGAAGATGAACTTGAAAGGATCCTCATTTCTAAACTCACTCTTGTCCATTCTTTCTATTGTATTGTGTAACTTTTTTATTTATGTGTTCTTGTGTGCTAGGGATCCAAACTTGCCAATTAGAAGAACCATTTTCATGAGCATCCAAAGTGAGAGATACAAAAGCCAATTGGAAGATTCCTAGGAGCTTGATCGTTATTTTCTTGATTGCTAGAGTTATTTGCTTATTGCTTGCTAATCCCAAAGGGAAGGAGCAACTTGGATCATCTTTATGATCTCAAGAAGGGAACTCCAAGTGGTTTTACTTCTCTTCCTTCATCTTTCAATGTTTAGGACCTAGCCATTCTTCTTCTTCTCTCCACTCTAACCCAAGCCAAACTTATTTTTTGCAAACATTGACATTGTTTTCAAAAATTAGAAACCTAGGCATTATGCGTTTGATTTTTCAAACTCTTTTCATAACACTTACTTTGAATTGAACCTTAAGTCAACTTTGACTTCCTTTTGTGAATACTTCTAATTGGTAAATCCAACTCACTTTAAATTCTTTCGTGGTTCCAATGGCCACCTTTGCCAAAGCTTTTCAATAACATTAGCTATTAGGTTTGAGTTATCATAGAGGTTGATGTAAACCTCACCTGTACCCTTAGTGATTGGACTAGAAGTATTCCATACTTATTATAGGGTGGATCCCTCACTAGTATGTTGAAGCTCTCCTCACATGGTGGATTATGGTTTAGGTTGAATTTTCTCCCTTTGATAAAAAAAGACCTTAAGGCCTTTGACCAATCAATTCATCAATTTCTTTTGAGATTTTTACCCCGAACTACGAGGTTTTGATCCTATTCTTTTTAAGATGGTAAGTAGGCAATGGGTTTATCCATTCAAACATAAAATTATAAATAACTTGTACATTCTCTTCTCATCTCCCCAATCATGTTTGCGCAAATATTTTCTCAAATACCAACCTACCATACAACATTTGTGAAAAGGTTTCCCTTAGAGTACTAAGGATGTTTTGGGTGCTTAAAACCTTCCCATTTCATAACCAACCCCCTTACCTAGATCTATGACATTTTTATTAGTTTTTTATTTGATAACACTTCTCGGTTTTTCTTTGCTTTCTAACCTTTCCTTTGGATAAATAGAAGTGCGGTGGTGACTCGAATTGTATGATTTACTTTTGATTTAGTCAATAAATCTAAATGTAACGAATACCCCGCTACACATGGACCTCAACTGATTACGATCGGGAGCCATGTCTACGTTGTACTTATATTGCTTGACAAAGGCCCCGCCTAAGTCGTTGAAAGTATGAACACTAGCAATGTCTAAACCCATATACCAATAGAGCGCGACATAGTCAGACTGTCTTGGAAATAGTGGATGAGCAGTTGATCATTATCTGTCTATGTCGACATCTTGTGGGCGTATATTACAAGATGGATCAAAGCACAAGTATTTCCTTTATACCTCTCAACATCGGAGACCTTGAATTTGACAGGGATTTTTTCATTAGGTACTAAGCAAAGTTCAACAACACTCTTCCCAAACAGATCTTTACCTCTCAGGGTATTCAATTCCTTTCTCAACTCTAGAAATTGGTCTTTCATTTCATCCATTTTCTCATACACATCAGGGCCCTCAGATGGCTCAGAATGATAAAGGGTTTCGTCAACACGAGGCAAAGTATGCATGGCAGGAGGAGGAATAGACATGACCGGTCTAGATGCCGACTTAGGAGCAAAAGTTGGAGTATAACCTTCAGGCACAAAATTCGAAGGCATTACCCACGGGAATCCGGCAGGCATAGCTAGTGCAGGCTGGCTGGCAGGAATCACAAATACTGGCGTTGAGATGACCTCTGAGATGACTATCCTTTGCTAAGGAGTTGCAGTAGTTGGAGTCAGTTCACTCTGAGCGGCAATAAATGACTACATAAAAACAATGAGTCTAGAAACTTCTTCCATGAGCTCTCAGTTCTCTTGTTCCAAATGATCCATTCTTCGTTGATGACTAGCTAAAGTATCGTATTGATGAGTCAACTTGTCTGATACAAAGACGAAGAACAATGAGAAATTTGGCCGAAGGGCTAGAAGGAAAGAAACCTACTATGTAAATGATGCATGAAATGCAATGTTTTTATTTTAATTTTTCACGCAACATTCAAAGTCCTACTTGCAAATATTTCAACAACAATAATAATAATCAATAATAACATTTGAATTAACAGTAAAAATCTCTTTTTATTCATAAAATTTTGGAAGGATTACACTGAGTACAATTTCAGAAACCAAAAATACAAATACAAGAGAAAAGGAAAGTATCATCCTAAGGATCCCTAGCAACTGAATCAGCTTAAATGGCCAAGGGAGTTTACTTCCTTCTAATGCGTCTGATCTCTGAGTCGTAAGCGGTCTTCATCCGAGAATTCTCAATGACGAGTTGATCAACGATATTCTTCCAAGCATCGGAAGGTTGAGGAATATTAGAGGAAAAAAATCCTCTAGCTCTCTCTATCTCTTTAATGCATGCTCTTTTAGAATCTCAATGAGTGCATCATTGTCTTTCAACTCAAGCTACAACTCCATTTACTTTCGATTTAAAGCAGGGAAACGTTCTTCCCAAAGGTCCCTCTCTTGCTTCATCTTGGCGAGTGCGTCTTCCAACTCCTCTACATATTGTTTAGGGAGAGTTAATGTCTCAAACACAACCATAGACATAGGTCTTTCGCAGGCGTACGGTATCTTAAGCTCCAAAGCTCCCTTCTTCACCCAACTAGTGTAAGCTTCCAATGCTACACAATTGCATGGACCAATCTCGACTCCTCCCTTTCTATGAACATTATGCCAAGCATGCACCATTCTACTCTTCAAATATTGGGTATCTTTACCATCTTGATAGAACAAACCTTTTAGCTGAATGTTATTAGGTTTATCCTTCAAGGGGAACCAAAGCTGACGACGAGCCAAAGCAGGGTTGTAGTTGATTCCTCTTTGTGTACCAATAAGAGACACACTAGGGAACTCACCAAAATTGTCAATGACCTCCAAGCCATCGAATGCAGAATCATACCAAGTAACATCATCATTAGTGAGACACATAAGTCTCTAAGACCACCGTAGACATTGCTTGTTCTCCAAGAAGACTGGCGTCTACGGTAAGTGCGAAATAAACCACTTGTACAAAAGAGGGATGAAACACACAATAGTTTCTCCACCCTTAGAATTCCTTAAATGTAGAGATAAATATGTGTCACCTAGCAGAGTCGGAACAGGATTCTCAATCAATAATATTCTAATAACGTTAACATCAACAAAACTGTCAATGTTAGGGAACAATGCTAAACCATAGATGAGCAAGACAAAGATGGCTTCAAAAGTGTCCATGCTACCAGCTTGAGCAAAAGAAGTAGCTCTACCAATGAGAAACACATAAGTTATCCCTAAAATCCCTCATTTCTTAGCATATTAGTGTCGATCTCGGACTTCTTCAAATGAATAACATCAGCTATGACTTGTGATTTTGGGATCTCTTCTAGTCCACTGAAAGGCACCTTGTTAGATACGGGTATACCCAAGAGATAGGAACACTCTCCCAACGTAGGCATGAGCGGATAATCAGGAAAAGTGAAGCACCGATAAATAGGATCATAGAACTGTACCAAGACACTCAAGAGTCCTTCAACCACTTTGGTAGATAGCAGGGATAAAAGCTTCCCATGATGTTGCTTGAAATCCAAGGGATCTACTACAAAGGATGCTATCTTCCTTAGGTCTTTCAAGTCTGGACATCTAAAACTGTACTTCTTAGTGTTCCTTCGTCCATAATCCATGGTCTAAAAATATTTGCAAATACGACCTTAGTTCCTTGAAATTTATTTTCTGCGATGATGTTGTGATGCGCATGTATGCATGAATGCAACAATCACACACAAGGGATCACACACTAGGCAAACACAAACAAAGGTCAAGGGATGGATCAAGTTATCATCAAGATCAATAATCCATTTTGGTGGATTATGGTTTTCACCTTATCAACACCCAAGTTCCATTGATATTGATGAGACTGGTCGGATCGACCGTGAATCAAAGGGTTTGTTATGAGTCACGAGCATGGAATCAGGTTAAGAACCATCCAAAAGGAGTGTACTAAGGATAAAAAGTTGTAGATCATGTTCTAAATAGTTCCTAGAGTCGTGATCCCATCTATCGGATATTATATGTTAGGATGACTGGCTCATCAACCCATAATCTTCTCAAGAGAAACTCGTCTGAGTGTAGTATTGTGTAACAATTTTTATCAAGTATACACTTGAACAGTCTCCGCACTACATCCTAAATAGGCCAAGTTGGGTTAAATGTTCTACGGTCCTAAGCTTCTGACACCCAGACCAGAAAAAGTAATGCCTATCCACGACTTACTCGTATGACATCAGTAATTCCAAAGGGGTCTCCACTGAGTAGATGGATCTCAATCCAACTCGTTAAGGACTACTCCACATAAGTCGAACATGACTATACCATCCTCCTATCTTAATTGCACTCAAGTTCGGGTTAGAACTTATCTCATCACTCAGAGATCACCAAGCACAACAGACAGATAATATCACACATATAATATACACAAACATCAATAATTAACAAATAATACACACAGAAAAGTAGGCTAAACCCACTAAGGACTACAGGGTCGCCACTTTCTTTCTATAGCGGTAAATGCATGACCATCAAGCTATTGGTTAGCTCAACGTTAATAAAACTAGAGTCGCCGCCTCACTTTTATTGTTTCAAAAGGAAAAGGTAAAAGTATGAACAAAACCCAAAGGTAAGAAGTTTTCAAATCATAACTAATAAAATGTCAAAGATTACAGGCAAGGGGGTTGGTTACACAGAGGGAAGGTATTAACACTCAAAGTGTCCTAGGTACTCCTAGGGAGCCCTTTTTTGGGTGCAAGTGTTTTAGTTAAAAAAGATGTTTGCTAAAAAATTAGAATAAGGGGATGAGAAAAGAATTCGTTATTTACAATTTTTGTGTTTTACAAGACCTTGGTCTTATGCCTACATACCAACATAAAAATGAGGGATCAAAATCTCGTAGTTCGTGGTAAAAATTTCAAAGATGGGTGAATTGATTTTAAGCTTAAAGATATTTTGTTATCAATGGGAGAATACTCAACCAAACATCCACCGATAATGAGGGCTTTAAAACATTTAAGAGGAAGGGCTCCAAGTTGGATTCAATTAACAAGTATGCCACTATCCCCTAATAAATGGGAAGACTTACAATCAATCTATCACGGGATGAGATAATTATATTTCAACCAAAGATAACTCAAATCTAAATGCTCTCTTTTGAAAAGTTTAAAAGAAAAAGGCACAAAGTGGCCAAAATGATTAGATGAGGTTGTTAGTTCTTTTTTCTCTTTTTGAAAATAAAGTCAATATTATTAAGTTCATTTCCAAGTTTGATTAAGAAAATATTTTGAAAATCAATGGCATAAGGCTAATATTTCTACTCATTAAAACAAGTCTAAGTTGAAAAGCACAAGCAAAGAAGTTTTTAAAAATGAGAGAGAAGTTTTGAAATTAAATTAGTAGGAGGAGATAATGGGAATATCCTAGACAAGATTTAAAAGTTTAGAGTTTAAAAGATCTAACCAATGGGAAGCATCTGAAGGTGAGAAAAACAAGAAAGGGGGGGTTTGAATTGTTTTAGAAAATAAAAGCTTTTTCAAAAATAAGAACACACAGAATTTTATACTAGTTCACTTAGAAAATAAAGCTACTCCAGTCCACCCGGCCAAGGTGACTTCGCCTTCAAAAAGGACTTAATCCACTAATCTTGAAAGATTACACAACCAAACGTTTAATAGAATGATCTCTTAGTCCTCTCAAGTATACGGACTACGTAGAGTCACTTGAGGAACAAAAACAATTTAGCAAAATAAATTTGTAATAGAAAGTGCTTCTAGGAGTAAGCAAATATTACAGGAAAATATTTGAGCAAGAGTTTTCACGTATGAGCAGCAGCTCGTGAAAAATTGAGAGAGAATATGAATGACTTTTTCTGTGCGTTGTTGTTGTGTCTCTCAATAAGGTAGATTGTCCTTTATATAGTAGTGAGAAGGACCGTTGGAGTGATGACAAAATCTTGGTCTTTGATGAGCATTCAATGTCATTACTTCTGTGTTTCTTGCTAAAACCATTTTGTCTCCCTGAATAAATTATTTCTTAAAATACTTCCTTTTCATATTGAGAAATTTTTTCTGTTACTCTTTCTGGATTTGGTGAATCTTCATCAGAGTCTTGTTGTATCGGAGTCATTCTTCAGAAGGAGATCATGTCTATTTTCATCAGAGCTTCTCAGAGTACTAGTCTTCTAGATAATCAGAACTAAGACCAGTATATGTTAGAGCTTCTGGTTCTTTTTATTGTCTTGCTTTTGCTCAGATTCGGAACTTCTTGGGCGCACTTCTTCCTCAGATGCATTTGATCTTCTAGTACTTTGTATCTGATCAGTGTTTGTATCTGATAAAATGATCAGAGTCCTTCGTTGTTGTTCAGGGTCCTGCACACTTAGAAATTTTTTGTTAGGGTGCCAGTTTTGGTTTCATCCTTTGTTATCATCAAAATCCTGGAATTCTATTGTAGAACTAATTTTGTTCTTACAGCATCCACAAGACAATAATGTCAGATAGAAACCCATTTCCTTTGGTTTGTCAAGCAAGCAACAAAGCATAATCATCCAAGAAATTAATAAGAAGACCAATGGTATCAAATAAAGATAACCAAATATCCAAGCAAGCACTCCAAAGCAAGAAGTCTTCTGGAATTCTATTGTAGAACTAATTTTGTTCTTACAATCTCCCCCTTTTTGATGATGACAAAACAATTTTAAATCAGAGATGAAACATTTTTTAGGTAAGAGTTTTAGATCAGATGGAAGTGAGCTCCCCTTGAGTTAAATCTGGGAGTTCAGAAGTTCTTACCGGACCTTCCATGATTTGGTGTTTCTAATTACTCTCTTGCAAATTTCTAAGTCAAAAATTTGAAAAATGTTTGCAGAGTTCTAATAGGAGTTAGATATGTTTTCATCATAGCTGTTTTTAGTTCTCCCCCTTTGTGTCAGAATCAAAAAGACTTAGTGAAAATGAATGAGCAAGAAGATATATATATATATATATATTCACATAGCAGGTACAGATGCCAGAAACGCAAAAAAACAAGAATGCAGAAAACAACAAGCAAATCAGAGCAGAGCAACAAGCAAATCAGAAGAACAACAAGCAAAAGAAAAGAAAATATAAAGAAGTCCTAGGTGCCTAAGGGTTTAGAGGAGGAGGCATCCTCTAAAGCAGTTGGGTCAGCAGATTCTGAATGTTGACATTTACTGAGTCCTGTTGATGCAATCTGGCTCGGACTTCCTGTTGTTCTTTCTGAAGTTCTTCAAGAGTCTTTAGAACCAAAGCGACAAAAGTGGAGGACTCCCCCTAAGTCAGAGCATCCTGTTCTACCCTGGTGGAAGACTCTTCAGCTAGGCGTGCTACTTCTTCAGCGGGAGCTTTGGCTTGTGCTTCAGCTTCAGCAGCAGCAGCGGCATCAGCTAGAGCTTTGGCTTCATCTTCCTTGATCCTCTGTAATTCTTCTTCCTTAGCTTTCTCTTCGGCTTCTTTGCGTGCCTTCTCCTCAGCTTATCTAGCTAGACGCTCCTAAAGTCTGATCCCAGCATCTCTGATAAAGTCATTGCGGACTTGCTTAGAGAGGCCCTTCAGCTTAAAGGCTTCAGAGGTCATCCAACTTATCACTCTGTTCCAGTGAGTCCTTACAGCGGAGGGATCATCACTGATGCCAGATTTGATGGTCAGAGACTTGACCTTGTCAACTAAAGCTTCTGCAAACACCATTATTGCTTCCTCAAGGGTTGGAAGGGTGTTTTCAAGTTCAGAGGCTTGGGGTGGAGAAGTGGGAGGGCTTAGGTTGAGTGTGGGAGTTTGTGGTTCAGCGGATGTATTGGTGGGGGTATGTCAGAGTTAAGTGGTGGTGTTTCAACGTGAATTGGTTCAGATGGTGGAGGGTTAGATGTGGTTGTGTTTGGGTCTTCTGTGGGTGACGAAGTGACTTCTGGTTCAGGAATGGATTGTGTTGGCTGTTGAGAGGCCAGAGCACGTGTTTAGAGCTGAGCCAGAGTTAGGGAGTGAGGGTCAGAGGGTTCAGTGTCTGAGGAAAGTTTATAGTAGGGTGGTGATTCTGGAGAAGAAGATGAGGAAGGTGAAGTTGTTTTTTTTAGCATTTCTACTTCTGAAATGGGTAGAGAGGTGGTGGCCAGGTTGAATTTTTGAGAGGGTTGATTAGATGTTCTGGTAGTTGAGGGAAGAGTTTCTGAGTTAGTGTATATGGGCGTTGGTTGAGGGATTGAGGAAGCAATAGGCTTAACTTATACAGAAGGAGGGAGAGAGACAGACTTACCAGAGGATCCAATCAGAGGTACTAGAGGTCTTGATCTAGAGGATTCTCCCAGTTTTGCTTTCTTTGCCTATTTTGCCTTCTCAGATGGTCCTCGTGGTCGCTTCATGAAGTCTGGAGGACATTCTGGCAGCCAGTCTAAGTTGAAGTCTGAGAACTTTATTCCTTGTTTTCGCAGATCATCTAAGTAATACATGACTACCTTTAGAGGGCCGATCTTTGAGAACAGATAGAGTTCATTTGGAATCTTTCTCTGATCTTTAAGGGCTTCCCAGGAGGTGTCTAGAGTTGGTTTGACCCTTACTTGATCCAGAATCCCCATGCTCTTCAGATTACGGGTGTTCAGAGCTCTTCCAGTATCTATCATCACGTCTTCCATGAGTTTGAACTGTATCAGATGATCCACGAGACCGCTTTCAATCAGGACGTCAAAAATGACCCTCCCTAGAGGAATGTAGTTTCTGGGCTTCATGTTATTTCTGGTATCTCTCATAGAGTCTCTGAGATATTTGAAGAGGAGTGCAGGCAGGCAGAGCTTCAGACCCTTGTGGATACAGTAAAAAATGCACTTCTGGTCTGTGTTGATGTAGTCTGAGGAGTTTGAGGTTGGGCGGTGATAGATGGTGCCCAAGATGATCTTCAGCCACACTCGGAGGTTCTGATGCAGTTCCTTATTCTTGGAGTGTTTGCCTTCAGCGTTCTATTGGAAGATTGTTGGATTAATCTCATGGGACATATACTTTTCCCTAGGAATAATGTTGTAAATGCGTCTTCCTCCAGCTTTCTCCATGCCCAGAAGAGCATCAATAGACTTTTCAGTGATCACCATCTTGACTCCCAGAACATAGGAGACGATGTAGTGATCGTCAGCATCAGCAAATCCCCAGAATTCCTTAGCCAAGTTTACGTAAACTGGACCATAGAGACGTTGGAAGTAGTTTCCCCAACCTTGATTCTTCAGTTCTTCAGTGAGGTCGACACCGTTCCTTTGCATGTTGTCAAAATCAACCAGTGATTCACACAAAACTTCCAGTTTTTCAAAGGGTGTTGCAAGGTGGATATGAGGCTCACGATCAAGAATGTGAGGTTCTTTGTAGATGGGAGTGGAGACGACACCGGTAACAGTTGGGTTTGGAGTGCTTGAACTTGGAGCTTGCTCATTGGAGTTCATCTGTTGAGAGAAGGTATACACTGATTGTTGTTGAGGATCCACGAAGGTTGTTGAAGAACTGGTTGATCGTTGACGAACTTGAGTGCACGCTGCAGGAATGCCTTGAGGGAGAAAAGAACTTGCAAGAAGGTTAAGAGTGTTTGTGAGAGTGAAGAGTGTGCAATGTGTGAAGAGAAGAGTTTAAATACCCAAATTAGGGCGCATGCAAAATAACACACAAAACATGAGTTTAACACAAATACCAAGTATGCACATTAGAGGGAGAATGATTACAGCTCCTAAATGATGTCTAATCCCAACAGTCAGTACACTGTTCGAGGAGATCTCAAGAGACTGTTTCTTGATTACAGGTAGACAGTTGTCTAGAAGTTTCAAGGTCAGACGTAAGGTGCTCCACGTGTTTGCTTTATCTGATCTACCAAAGGGTTGGTTCCTGGAGATTTCTAACTCAGATGACTTCTAACTGGTAGGAGTATCAGAGTCAGATGCAGAATCCACTTTGTTTACATCAGAATCTTATTTCGCTAACTCAGAGGCACATTTTATTCAGGACAACTTTGAATGTTCAGATTCTTTATGATGAAGAAGAATTTATCTTCAGCAAGGGGTTTGGTAAAGATGTCAGCCCATTGATGGTCTGTATCAATGAATTTCAACATTACTACCCCTTTCTGACCATAGTCTCTAATGAAATGATGTTTTATTTCTATGTGCTTAGCTCTGGAGTGCAAAATAAGATTCTTGCTTAAACAAATGGCAACAGTATTGTCACAGAAGATAGAAATGTTACTCTCAAAGATTTGAAGATCCTCTAGTTGATTCTTCATCCAGAGTATCTGGGTAGTGCATAATGATGCTTAAATGTATTCCGCTTCTACAGTAGACAAGGCTATGGTTGATTGTCTTTTGCTGGCCCAGGATATCAGATTCTTTCCCAAGAGCTGACAATTTCCATATGTACTTTTTCGTTCCATCCTGTCTCCTGCAAAATCTGTATCACAAAAACCAGATAGTCTATACTCTGATGTTTTCTCATACATCAGGCCCAGGTTAGGAGTTCCTTTCAGATATCTGAGTATTCTCTTAACGGCTGTTAAATGAGATTCTCTAGGATCTGATTGGAATCTGGCAAAGAGACAAACACTAAATAGAATATCAGGACGTGTAGAAGTCAGATAGAGAAGAGAGCCTATCATACCTTGATAGAGCTTCTGATAAACCTTTTGACTAACTTCTTCTTTTTCAAGAATGCAAGTTGGATGCATGGGTGTCTTAGCAGGTTTGCATTCTGCCATTTAAAATTTCTTCAGAATGTCTTTTATGTATTTACGTTGATGAACGTAGGTGGCCTTTGAAGCTTGATTGATCTGAATTCCTAGAAAGAACTTTAGTTCTTGCATTAAGCTCATTTCGAATTCTGCCTCCATTAGCTCAGAGAATTCTTGACACACAGAGGAGTTAGCTGAACAAAAAGTGATATCATCAACATATATCTGGCATATCATGAGATCATTATTAATGTTTTTACAGAAGAGTGTAGAGTCAACTTTCCCTCTGATAAAATCATGTTCTAGAAGAAAATTACTTAATCTTTCATACCAAGCTCTGGGAGCTTATTTTAGTCCATATAAAGATTTCTTAAGTTTAAAAACGTGTTCTGGATAATTTAAATTTTCAAAACCTGGAGGTTGATTGACATACACTTCTTCTGATATATACCCATTAAGAAATGCACTCTTGACATCCATTTGATACAGTTTGATAGAATGATTTACTGCAAATGAAACAAGTAAGCAAATAGATTCTAACCTGGCGACTGGGACAAAGGTTTCATTGTAGTCAATACCTTCTTTTTGACTGTACCCTTGCGCCACCAGTCGTGCTTTGTTTCTGACAACTTCTCCTTTCTCATTCAGCTTGTTTCTGAACACCCATCTGGTTCCGATAATGTGAGTGCCTTTAGGTTTAGGAACAAGATCCCAGACGTCATTCTTTGTGAATTGATCTAGCTCTTCTTTTATGGCTAGAACCAAGTCGTTATCTTGAAGTGCCTCATCACAGGAAGTAGGCTCGATCAGACATACTAGTCCCAGAGGAGTTTCTTCAGGTGCCTTGAAGGTTGACCTAGTTCGGATAGGTTCATCCTTGTTTCCCAGAATCAACTCTTCAGATATGTTGAGGCGATTTTTTGATTTCTTTGGGATCGCTGGGGCTTTAGTTCCTTCTGAACTTTGTGTACTGGATGTTTCTGGTGCTTTGATCTTTTCGTCAGAACCTGCTAGGGTAATCTCCAGATCTACAAGTTTCTCAACTAGCTTTGACTTTTCAGGGTCAAGCTTATCATCAAATCTGACATGAACTAATTCTTCCACAATTTTGGTTTCTGTATTGTATACTTTGTAGTCTTTAGAGTGTTCTGAGTATCCTAACATAATACCTTTTTGTGCTTTTGAATCAAACTTGTTCAGATGTTCTTTAGTATTCAGAATAAAACAAGAGCATCCAAAAGGATGAAAATAGGAAATGTTGGGTTTTCTTCCTTTACACAGTTCATAGGGAGTTTTCTCCGGAATAGGTCTTATGGAGATTTTATTTTGAATATAACACGTTGTATTTACTGCTTCAGCCCAAAAGTGCTTAGCCACATTTGTTTCATTGATCATGGTTCTGGCCATCTCTTGGAGTGTCCTATTCTTCCTCTCTACAACTCCATTTTGTTCTGGAGTTCTAGGGTAGGAGAAATCATGGGATATTCCATTAGAGTCAAATAATTCCTCAAAAAATTTATTTTCAAATTCTCCACCATGATCACTTTTGACTGTGATGATTTTAGAGTCAAATTCGTTTTGCACTTTGGAACAGAAGCTAGTGAATACAGAGTGAGACTCACTCTTGTGCTTTAAGAATTTTACCCATGTCCAGCGAATAAAATCATCAACAATAACTAGTCCATATTTCTTTCCATTGACTGATGTTGTTTTCACAGGACCAAATAAATCAATGTGAAGAAGTTCCAGAGGTTTAGAGGTAGAAACAATATTTTTCTTTTTAAAAGATGATTTTGAAAATTTTCCTTTCTGACATGCTTCACATAGAGCATCTGAAGAAAACTTCAGCTTAGGTAGACCTCTGACTAACTCGAGTTTATTTAGCTGAGATAACTTTCTCATGCTAACGTGGCCCAAGCGTTTATGCCATACCCATTTCTCTTCATGAACATACATTAAACATTTTACATTTTGTTCTTTTAAATCCAAAAGATTTATTTTATAAATATTGTTTTTCCTCTTGCTAGTGAATAGGATGAATCCATTGTTTTGATTTATGGCTTTACATGTTCTTTGATTGAAGATTACACCATACCCGTTATCACTTAATTGACTTATTGATAACAGATTATGCATTAATCCTTATACATAGAGAACATCAGATATAGAGGGAAGAGTACCATTATCAATAGTTCCGGAGCCTCTGATCCTTCCTTTCTGATCTCCTCCGAAGCCTACGAATCCAGCATCTTTAAGTTCCAGGTTTTGGAACATATACTATCTTCCCGTCATGTGTCGCGAGCATCCAGAGTCCAGGTACCATGACTGGTGTTTTAACTCTGCTGCATAAGATATCTGCAACATAAACAATCTTATCCTTTGGTACCCAGAATCTTTTGGGTCCTTTGTGATTAGTTTTCCCAGAGTTTCTTAACACTTTGGGTTTTCTAGCATTATTAAATCGATGTGCTTGTGTATGTGTATAGTGATAGGAAAATGGAGATTTAGGTTGGTCATTAGTAGAAATTTTATCTTCACTAGGATCATACCTAATTACTCTTCTATTGTTCTGACTGACCCCATAAACCATGGATGCCATTCTGCTCCTCTCTATTCCATTTTTCAGAAACTTTTGAAAAGATTTTTCATATTCATAAATTACTGTGTTTGAAGTTTGTGGAGCTTGAGATAACGCTTCTTCAAGTTTTGAGCATTTTTTCTTTGTTGAATCTCTTTCTAATATCAAGGTTCTGTTTTCATCTTTTAGTTCTAAAATTGTTATGTCAAGTTTTCCACAGTCTTCCAGAGTTTCTTCAAGCACCTCTTTTACAGCTTTAAATTTTTGTTTAAGTTTCTGATATGAGTTTAGAGTTTCAGATAGGCAAGATTCTAGGTCAGATCGAGAAAGGTCAGAAAATACCTCTTCGAATTCGGATTCTTCATCTGAAGTATTCTTGGAGGTGGTAGCCATGAGTGCCACATTTGCCTATTCATTAGAGTCTGATTCTGATGAGTCAGATCCACTATCGTCCCAGGTAGCCATCAGTCCCTTTTTGGTTCTGAAGGAATTTTTCTTGAAGTTCTCTTTTCTGGAGTTGTCTTTCTTTAACTTGGGAAATTCGTTTCTATAATGACCTGTTTCCTTGCATTCATAACACGTAACATCTTTGTTAGATTTACCTTTTGAGGTTGATTCTGATGTATCTCCTTTGGATCTTGGTTTTCTGAAGTTATTATTCCTTTTTCTCCAGAGTTGTTTTACTCTTCTAGTCAGAAGGGATAATTCTTCCTCATCGTCAGAATCTTCCTTTTCAGAGTCATCAATGTCTTCTTCTTCATCCTAGAAGGCTTTGTTTCTATCAAATTTTCGCCTTTCTGATCTGGACTTTAATGCTACAGACTTGATCTTCTTCTGAGGCTCATCTTCCTCCAGTTTTATCTCAAAACTTCTGACTGAACTGACAAGTTCTTCAAGGCTGATGTTGTTCAGATCCTTTGATAGCTTTAAGGTTGTGACCATGGGTCTCCATTTCTTTGGCAAGCTTCTGACTATCTTTTTGACATGGTCCGCAGTTGTATATCCTTTATCTAGCACTTTGAGACCTGCAATTAAAGTTTGAAATATAGAAAACATTACCTCTATAGTTTCATCGTCCTCCATTTTGAAGGCTTCATATTTCTGGATTAGAGCCAGAGCCTTTGTTTCTTTCACTTGAGAGTTTCCTTCATGAGTCATCCTTAGAGAGTCAAGTATTTCTTTAGCTGTTTCCCAGTTGGTGATTTTTTCATACTCATTGTAGGATATGGCATTGAGAAGTATCGTTCTGGCTTTGTGATGATTCTTGAATTCACGCTTCTGATCATCTGTCATTTTGCTTCTGGGAATGGTAACTCCGGCATCTGTTACAGGTGGTATGTAACCAATTGTGACAATGTCCCAGAGATCAACGTCATAGCCCAGAAAGTAACTTTCAATTTTGTCTTTCCAATAGTCGAATTTCTATCCATCAAAGACTGGAGGTTTAGCGTTGTAACTATCTCTTTCATTGGTGTTGGCCATAGTTTTTCTCGTTCTGGATCTCTCTACACTGTTAAGTCTTTAATTAGAAAAGCAATAACAAAGTCGAAGCTCTGATACCAACTGAAGGTGAGAAAACAAGAAAGGGGGTTTAAATTGTTTTAGAAAATAAAAGCTTTTTCAAAAATAAGAACACACAGAATTTTATACTGGTTCGCTTAGAAAACAAAGCTACTCCAGTCCACCCGGCCAAGGTGATTTCGCCTTCAAAAAGGACTTAATCCACTAATCTTGAAAGATTACACAACCAAACGTCTAAGAGAATGATCTCTTAGTCCTCTCAAGTATACGGACTACGTAGAGTCACTTGAGGAACAAAAGCAATTTAGCAAAATAAATTTGTAATAGAAAGTGCTTCTAGGTGTAAGGAAATATTATAAGAAAATATTTGAGCAAGAGTTTTCACGTATGAGCAGCAGCTCATGAAAAATTGAGAGAGAATATGAATGACTTTTTCTGTGCGTTGTTGTTGTGTCTCTAAATAAGGTAGATTTTCCTTTATATAGTAGTGAGAAGGACCGTTGGAGTGATGACAGAATCTTGGTCTTTAATGAGCATTCAATGTCATTACTTCTGTGTTTCTTCCAAAAACCAATTTGTCTCCCTGAATAAATTATTTCTTAAAATACTTCCTTTCCATATTGAGAAATCTTTTTCGTTACTCTTTCTGGATTTGGTGAATCTTCATCAGAGTCTTGTTTTATCAGAGTCATTCTTCAGAAGGAGATAATGTCTGAATTCATCAGATCTTCTCAGAGTACTAGTATTCTAGATCATCAAAACTAAGACCAGTAGATGTTAGAGCTTCTGGTTCTTTTTACTGTCTTGCTTTTGCTCAGATTCGGAACTTCTTGGGCGCACTTCTTCCTTAGATTCGTTTGATCTTCTAGTACTTTGTATCTGATCAGTGTTTGTATCTGATAAAATGATCAGAGTCCTTCGTTGTTGTTCAGAGTCCTGCACACTTAGAAATTTTTTGTTAGGGTGCCAGTTTTGGTTTCATCCTTTGTTATCATCAAAATCCTGGAATTCTATTGTAGAACTAATTTTGTTCTTACAGCATCCACAAGACAATAATGTCAGATAGAAACCCATTTCCTTTGGTTTGCCAAGCAAGCAACAAAGCATAATCATCCAAGAAATTAATAAGAAGACCAATGGTATCAAATAAAGATAACCAAATATCCAAGCAAGCACTCCAAAGCAAGCAGTCTTCAATGTCTTTTAGATGTATCAAATAAAATATCCTCTGAAACATACTCAAAGAGAAAACATCAAATGATATCAATAAGATCAAAATAATAATTCAGACAAAGATAAGAATGAGTATCCCAGATAAACCAAGGGAGTCCTTAAGGATTGTATAAGATGAATGGCATTGGCCAAAAAGGTCTTAAATAATGGCATTGGCCAAGTTATCCATAACTTAGGGATGTTAATTACTCTAAGTCCATAAGGTCCAAACCAAGTCTCAGACAGAGATCCAACAATCCACCAATAGTTTTTTGGGTTTCTGTTTTAATTAGGTATTTTAAGGTCCTAAGACCATAAACAAAACAAATATCACAAGCATAAATATAATACAAGCACAAAATATGGCACAAGTGAGCAAAGTGAAAATGACTAAAACATAAACAATTTGCATGAATGTAAATGACAATGAATGATAAAGTGCTTGAATTTAAATTGCATCAAGGTAAATAAAATTAAAATAAAGTAAATTAAGGAGATTTTAGTTAATGTTAGTGGAAGAAGAAATTTTTTTAAGTCATTCTTTGGAGAAGACTCAACCATCCACTCACAAGCATGAAGATATGAACCTAGATATCATTCATGAGAAGGGCTCCAACTTGGATACATCAACAAGTATTCCACTAGCTCTCATAAATGTAAAAGAGGTAAAATCTTCACACAATATCATGAGGAATGGAAGACTTATAATCTAACTTACAAAAATGATATGCCTTTTGGATAAATTTAGCATTATGTTAAGCAATCGTGATTGGACTTACGTAGAAGTCACGACTATCTGAGGTTGGGCAATAATAATATTCGTGTTAATATATGTTAGATACAAGGTATCAAGACCAAGCTCCTAAAGCATATCACGCACAAAATAAGAGGGGATAAACCTATCTCAATCAAGCTCGTGCTGATTCATCTAACACAAGGTCATTGATGAATCAACTAGCATTTTGATCTTATGAGAAATCATTGGACATGAATGGATTGGGAAAGAACTGAGATGAACATGAGAAGATGAAGTGAAAGGGAAACCCAAATTGATCAAGGGTTGAACCTCACTTGATCAATACCATCCTTTCATTTTGAGGGATGAAGTTCAAACTTCATCAACCCCCTAAATCCAATGGTATTGATCAAATTTATATCCAATTCAACCAAGATCAAGGTCAAATAGAAGTTGAGTCAACACAAAGTCAAAACAAAAGCTCAACAAAATATTAAAGCAATTAAATCAATTAAAATCAATTTTTAAATGAAGAAAAATATATTTTAAAATAGAAAAAACCTCAAATCCCTTCAAATCATCAAATAAATGGTCAAGGGATTTATCATAGGTCAAACAAGGTCAAAGGACCATTGACTAATTTTTTTGACATTTTTTGAAAGTCAGGACTATTTAAAATCAATTAAAAATAAGTCAAAAATCATTAAATTCACTAAAAATATCAAATTCAATCCAAAAAATAATTTTAATTCAAAAATGGGAACAACAAATTATTTGTGAAATTTTGGTTAAAGTCCCATATTTTTTGGATTAAAATTGAAATTATAATGAATTAAATGAAAAAATGTTATTTTCAAAATTAAATCAGAAAACAATCTAAATAAAAAAACGAGGGCCATCAGATCTCCCTCATTAATTGAGGTGGAAGATCTGTATCCAAGTGTGTGTCATCCATGGTGTAGTCAACGCGCTTGTGCACTTGATAATTAGATATAAGGGATGAGATTAAAACATGGCAAACAGATCAGATGGCCTGGATTGCGCCAACGCACCACAGGAGCCCTAGCTCCAGTCATCTTCTCGGGTCACATTCACCGGACTGGTCCAATAAAAATGTCACCAAAATTTATGGATCATACATCAAATTGAAGAGAAAAATTCTAGGATTTCAAATATCACCTCAAAATTTTCCGACTCTAACTCTATAATGAGAAACGTGGAGTTGAAAATTGAGGTGTTCAAACTGAATTGCTTTGATTCAATCTCAAGGCAACTCAGTATCAATGCCTACATTGGTAGGAATTCAGCCAACCAAAAATCAAGCAAAAATGTTAAGAAGTGAGTGAGAATCGAAGAAGGGAAGTTTGTGAAAATTCACCTTCGGGTGGTGACTTTGAAGCTAGATCTCGATGCAATTTCACTTGGCATTGCTTCCTCTTTCTTGCAGGAGATGATTTTGATCAAAAGGGATGTGAATCCTTGGAGTTCTAGTTCACAAACATAAGTTCAACCAGAAGCTCGATTTCAATGAAATCCTCAAGGTATTCTTTCAATGGGGTTCTGAGCATGCTTGGCACAACTTGGGCAAAGGTTCTCCTTGAATCTGAGCCAATGGAGTTCAATTCATAGGAAATGCAATTCATTTCTACACCATTTGATATTTGAATCCAAAAATAGTAATTAATTTGAATGGGTGCATGGGCATGTGCTTAGGCCCAAATGATGATTGTGATCAGTCCAAATTCGTGCGCAAATGATGCTGAGATCATAACATGAAGCCATGCAAAGGTGTTTAACATTTAAGTTTAAAAGTTTCCAAATTGGGACATGCAAAGGAACTATGTACAACCCCTTAAATTTGTATCCAAATGGAATGTTCTTGGACTCTTTGGAAAGGTACCATTATGGGGAACAACTTTTACGTTGGTACTATTTCAATTTGAAGCTTAGAACATGATGAGTTATGGCCTTGAAGTTGGAGGAATCAAACATACTTGAAACTTTTCTAAGTTAAAAGTAAAATGATTCCTTTATAGACTTTGAATAAATTTTGCTATGAGCCTCAAATGACTTTGGTTCCTTCCTCAAAGTTCTAGCTCTTTCAAACATCTTCAATTTGGTCACAAATATTAACACCAAATGGACCTATAATGTTTCCTCATGGCACATGCCCTTTCAAGTGGAATTTGACCTTTCTCAAAAAGTTTAATAAGACATCTTTAAATTAATCATGAAACTTGGATCATCTTAATATAAAAAAAAATGAGGAAGTTATGGTTCTTGGAAGTTGACCTTCTATCTAGGGCACATACAAAATGACCTATAATCTTTCACTAGAAAAAAATGACTTTCCAAGCAAAATTAGCTCTTGATGCCAACATGAAATTTGTTTGGAATGTCATAAAGAGTAATGTTTATCTTGGAATCATTTTCATGTGATAAAAATTGTAGTAGATAGGGTGTAGGGAATGTAACACCCTTCTAAAATACCCCGAGTATATAATTAAAATAACACATATCAATCAGAGTAAATATGCAATCAAGGGTGTCACACAACATTTCACACCACAATACTGTCATGCTCTTTCATTAACTCAAAACATAAAACATTTGCACAATACGCAGCGGATAGAGATCAAATCGATCATTCAAAACATGCAACATACTACATGTAAATTGGTTCAACAATCATCAACAACAATATTAAAAATGTTCCCTCCCGATGTTACATCTATCAGAGCATGACCCACTTAGGAGACTACACTAGACTCCAAGCATTAGCTTCCATTCAACTCATTTGTTCGTTACCTGAAAAATAGTTGTAAGGGTGAGTTCCTCAATCGATATAATAAGCATTATAAATCATCATGTAATGGTAAGTAAATTCACACATTTCATCACCCTAATCGTAACATACATCCAGTAACGGCACATCAACTCAAACATCATACTTAATATCAACACAATTCCACTCCTCAATTAAATTAAATATCCATACAACAAGCCAACACAATGCAACTCTAATGAGACTCGACTCGTCATGCATGTGGTACCATTCGGAGTAAAACTCCCAACTTAAAATCATTGCCATTTTATTGGGCATCAAGGCATAAGCCTTCAACTTTCAACTTAAAATTTGCCAATCCAGGCCAACGTGGTGTGAGCAAAGCTCCGACTTAATGCATATGAATGTACATGGCATACACGACTTTAAACTGTCGACAACATAATAATAATAGCAATACAACAATGTTTTCAACACATCAACTTATAATCAACTTTGGCTCACCAAGCCTACAACTCAGTATTTTCAACAACTTTCCGTACACGGAACAACTCAGCAACATACTTGTATCAACACTTCATAACATAAATCCAACAAAATTACTCATCACAATTAACGATAATAGGCCAATCACCAATTAGGTTCACAACATTAAAAATATCAATTTTTCAAATTTCCAACAGTGTTAACCGGTTAACGCCCTGGGTTAACCGGTTAACGCAGGACAAAACACACTTTCTGGCAAAACGCAACAGTGTTAACCGGTTAACGCCCTGGGTTAACCGGTTAACGCAGGCAAAACAGCACATTTTCACAAATTATAACAGTGTTAACCGGTTAACGCCCTGGGTTAACCGGTTAACGCAGACAAAACAGTAGTTCCTGCGCTAACACAAGGCAGAATGCAGAGTTCTCCGCATTTTCCGCCGTTGGAGGACTTCCGGACCTCCGATTCAATTTCCGTAAAAAGCTATACGTTCGGGGGAACACGACTCACACAATTACGGACTCAATTACAGCTTTAATACAACTTATTCATCACAATATTTCAGCATTCAACATCCCAATTAGGGTCACTTCAACGGTTTATCACTACCCATGACATGTTAATCTATAATACCCATTAAACGACGATAAACCCCCCTTACCTGAGATAATCCGGCAATCTCTAAGCTTCAAGCTTTTCCGTTCTTCAACCTTTGCTCTCTAGCTCTTCCTCTTTGCCCTTTCTCCACTTTCCACTTTTCAGCCGCTTCTCTGTTTCACGTGAAAACTCTTTACCAAAAATGAAAACCCTTTTCTCTTATTCCAACTTATATATTTTCCACTAATTATTATTCCAAATAATAATAATAATAATCCAATAATTCAATTTATTTAATTAAATTAATAAATATATTATTAACTTAATTTAAATAATTCTCTTATTTTATTCGGGGTGTTACAACTCTCCCCCACTAAAAGAGTTTTCGTCCTCGAAAACATACCTCAAGCAAATAACTCTGGATAAGACTCTTTCATCTGACTCTCCAGTTCCCAAGTCACATTGCCACCTGCTGGTCCTCCCCAAGCTACTTTCACTAATGCAATCTCTTTACCCCGCAACTGCTTCAACTCTCGATCCTCAATCCTCATAGGCCATATTTCAACAGTCAGGTTGTCTCTTACCTGTACATCATCTACTTGGATCACATGCGACGGATCATGAATGTACCTCCTCAACTGAGACACATGAAAAACCTCATGCAAATTCGCAAGTGACGGCGGTAAAGCGATACGATAGGCTACCTCTCGTATCCTCTCCAAAATCTGATAAGGACCAATAAATCGAGGTGTCAACTTCTTTGACTTCAAAGCTCGACCAACCCCAGTTATCGGAGTAACACGAAGAAACACGTGATCTCCCTCTCGGAACTCAAGTGACTTCCTCCTCTTATCATGATAACTCTTCTGACGACTCTGAGCAATTCTCATCTTCTCCTGAATCATCTTAATCTTTTTTTTAGTCTGTTGAACAATCTCCGGTCCAACCACAACACTCTCACCGGACTCATACCAACATAACGGTATCCGACATCTCCTACCATACAAAGCTTCAAACGGCGCCATACCAATGCTCGAATGAAAACTATTGTTGTAGGTAAACTCAATCAAAGGTAAATAACAATCCCAAGCACCTCCCTTTTCCAAAACGCAAGCTCTCAAAAGATCCTCTAATGACTGAATCGTCCTCTCAGTCTGACCATCAGTCTGCGGGTGATATGCAGAGCTCAATCTCAATTTAGTTCCCAAAGCCTTCTGCAAACCTTCCCAGAATTTCGATGTAAATCTAGGATCTCTGTCCGAAACAATACTCGACGGAATACCATGCAAACTTACAATCTTCTCAATATACAACTCGGCTAATCTCTCTAACGGATAATCCATTCTGATCGGAATGAAATGAGCCGACTTTGTCAATCTGTCAACAATCACCCAAATAGCTTCAAAATTCTTACTTGTCCTCGGTAAACCAGAAACAAAATCCATACTGATACTATCCCACTTCCACTCTGGAATAGCCAACGGTTGCATTAGCCCAGACGGCTTCTGATGCTCAATCTTTGACTTCTGACAAGTCAAACAGGAATAAACAAAACTCGCAATTTCTCTTTTCATTCCCGGCCACCAAAATAACTTTTTCAAATCATGATACATCTTCGTAGCTCCAGGATGAATACTCAGGCCACTACGATGTCCTTCTTCAAGAATACTCTTCTTAAGTTCGATAACATCCGGAATACACACCCGATTACCAAATTTCAAAACATCATTCTCATCAACTCTGAATTCGCCACCTTGACCTTGATTCACTAGAGTCAACTTATCAACCAAAAGCACATCGGATTTCTGACCCTCTCTGATCTCATCCAGAATACCACTTGTTAACTTCAACATTCCCAATTTAACACTATTGTGAGTACTCTCACACACCAAACTCAAGTCTCTAAACTGCTCAATTAAATCCAATTCCTTAACCATTAGCATAGACATATGTAATGATTTCTGACTCAATGCATCAGCCACTACGTTTGCTTTACCCGGATGGTAATTCAAACCAAAGTCATAATCCTTCAGAAACTCTAACCATCTTCTCTGTCTCATATTCAGCTCTTTCTGATCAAACAAATACTTTAAACTTTTATGGTCACTGAAAACCTCAAATCTTGACCCGTACAAGTAATGCCTCCATAACTTCAGAACAAACACCACAGCCGCCAACTCTAAATCGTGCGTCGGGTAGTTCCTCTCATGAACCCTCAGCTGTCTTGAAGCATAAGCTATAACCTGCTTATTCTGCATCAACACGCCACCCAAACCCAACAATGAAGCATCACAGAAAGCTTCAAATGATTCCGACGAACTTGGTAATATTAGAATAGGAGCAGTAGTTAACCTTCTCTTTAACTCTTGGAAACCTCCTTCACATTTTGAGTCCCAAACAAACGCTTGCCCCTTCCTAGTCAACATCGTCAATGGTAACGCCAACTTAGAAAATCCCTCAATGAACTTCCTATAATAACCAGCCAAACCAAGGAAACTTCGAATCTCAGCAACAGACTTCGGAGCTTCCCACTTAGATACCGCTTCTATCTTAGAAGGATCAACAGCAACGCCACCTCTTGAAATCACATGACCAAGAAAACTCACCTCTCCTAACCAAAATTCACACTTGGACAATTTAGCAAATAACTTCTTTTCTCGTAGAACTCCTAAAACCACTCTCAAATGTTCAGCATGCTCTTCTTCAGATTTCGAATACACCAAAATATCATCAATAAACACCACAACAAACTTGTCTAGGTACGGATGGAAAATCCTATTCATGTACTCCATAAATACTCCAGGCGCATTAGTCACACCAAAAGGCATTACAGAATACTCATAATGTCCATACCTTGTTCTGAAAGCAGTCTTCTGAATATCCTCAGTTTTCACACGGATCTGATGATACCCAGATCTCAAATCTATTTTGCTGAACACACTTGCACCAACCAACTGATCCATCAAATCATCAATCCTCGGCAAAGGATACCGATTCTTGATCGTCACTTTATTCAGTTGCCTGTAGTCCACACACAACCTCATAGTACCTTCTTTCTTCTTAACCAATAGCACTGGTGCACCCCACGGTGACACACTCGGACGAATAAATTTCTTATCCAACAGATCTTCCAACTGACTCTTTAATTCAGTTAACTCAACAGCAGACATACGGTACGGAGCCATCGATATCGGCCTAGTACCAGGTACCAAATCAATCGAGAACTCCACTTCCCGCTCTGGCGGTAATTCATTCACCTCTCCCGGAAACACATCAGGAAAATCACACACCACGGCTAGATCGCCAATCACCAGTTTATCTTTAGCCTCCAAAGTCGCTAACAGCATAAACAACTCTGCCCCATCAGCTACTTCCTCATTCACTTGCCTTGCTGATAGAAACAAACTCTTTCCCTCCTCAATCTCAGGAAAGACCACCGTCTTATCAAAACAGTTGATAGAAACTCGGTTAAACACCAACCAGTTCATACCCAGAATAACATCAATCTGCACTAGTGGAAGACACACTAGGTCCATCCCAAAGTCTCTACCAAAAATACTCAAAGGACAATTTAAACAAACCGAAGTAGTAGTCACTGAACCCTTCGCAGGAGTATCAATTACCATACTACCAAACATCTCAGATATCTCTAACTTAAGTTTCACAGCACAATCCAAAGATATAAAGGAATGAGTCGCACCTGTGTCAATAATAGCTACAAGAGGAAAGCCATTAATATAACACGTACCTCGGATAAGTCTGTCCTCACTGGAGGTTTGAGTTCCGGTCAATGCGAACACCTTATCCCGTCTGAGATTTCTTTGGCTTCTGACACTGACTTCCAATATGCCCTTCTTCGCCACAATTAAAACAAATCATTTCCTTGTGCTTGCAATCAGCTATTGCATGACCAGTCTTACCACAACGAAAACATCTCTTTACTTCAGCAGTGCATACATTACTCTTATGACCAGCCTGACCACATTTGAAGCAAACTATACCAGCAGGAGCACCTCCCCTACTAGTCCTCTGAGCCGGAGCAGCTCCTTGTTTCCCTTTTCCCACTGGGGCATCATACGGCCTGCCACGATTTTGATGTTGCTTGCCCCTGCGGTCACTGACAATCTTGTAATGAGCATTATTGTCTTCTTCAAATATCCTGCAGCTATCAACCAATTCAGTAAAAATGCGTATCTTCTGATACCCAACAGCCTTCTTAATTTCAGAGCGCAGTCCATTTTCAAACTTGATGCACTTTGAAAATTCAGCACCAGCACCAGTGTAATGAGGATAAAATTTGGACAGCTCCACAAATTTCGCAGCATAATCAGTGACAGACATGTTTCCTTGCTTCAGCTCAAGGAACTCAATTTCCTTCTTACCACGGACATCTTCCGGATAATACTTTCTCATGAATTCCCTACGGAATACATCCCAAGTAATGACTTCACCTGCCACGGTCAACCTCTCGTGAGTCTCTAGCCACCAGTCATCAGCTTCGACTGCTAGCATGTGAGTACCATACCGAACCTTCTGAGCTGGAGTGCAATCCATAACACGGAAGATTCTCTCAATCTCTTTCAACCATCCCAAGGCTGCATCTGGATCATGCTTCCCTTTAAACACCGGCGGATTCTCTCTCTGAAAAGTCGCCAAGCTACGTGATCCAGCATCACCACCAGCATTTGGCAAGTTCTGCACAGCTTGGGCCATCGCTTGCATTGCGGCAGCCATTGCAGCTTCATTCCTTCCAGCCATTCCAACTTATCAATACAACACAACTTAAAAGTCAGATTAGTAACAATACACAATTGTTAGACAGTAACGACACGACAACTGGCCGGACAGACCGACCTGCTCTGATACCACTAATGTAACACCCTTCTAAAATACCCCGAGTATATAATTAAAATAACACATATCAATCAGAGTAAATATGCAATCAAGGGTGTCACACAACATTTCACACCACAATACTGTCATGCTCTTTCATTAACTCAAAACATAAAACATTTGCACAATACGCAGCGGATAGAGATCAAATCGATCATTCAAAACATGCAACATACTACATGTAAACTGGTTCAACAATCATCAACAACAATATTAAAAATGTTCCCTCCCGATGTTACATCTATCAGAGCATGACCCACTTAGGAGACTACACTAGACTCCAAGCATTAGCTTCCATTCAACTCATTTGTTCGTTACCTGAAAAATAGTTGTAAGGATGAGTTCCTCAATCGATATAATAAGCATTATAAATCATCATGTAATGCTAAGTAAATTCACACATTTCATCACCCTAATCGTAACATACATCCAGTAACGGCACATCAACTCAAACATCATACTTAATATCAACACAATTCCACTCCTCAATTAAATTAAATATCCATACAACAAGCCAACACAATGCAACTCTAATGAGACTCGACTCGTCATGCATGTGGTACCATTCGGAGTAAAACTCCCAACTTAAAATCATTGCCATTTTATTGGGCATCAAGGCATAAGCCTTCAACTTTCAACTTAAAATTTGCCAATCCAGGCCAACGTGGTGTGAGCAAAGCTCCGACTTAATGCATATGAATGTACATGGCATACACGACTTTAAACTGTCGACAACATAATAATAATAGCAATACAACAATGTTTTCAACACATCAACTTATAATCAACTTTGGCTCACCAAGCCTACAACTCAGTATTTTCAACAACTTTTCGTACACGGAACAACTCAGCAACATACTTGTATCAACACTTCATAACATAAATCCAACAAAATTACTCATCACAATTAACGATAATAGGCCAATCACCAATTAGGTTCACAACATTAAAAATATCAATTTTTCAAATTTCCAACAGTGTTAACCGGTTAACGCCCTGGGTTAACCGGTTAACGCAGGACAAAACACACTTTCTGGCAAAACGCAACAGTGTTAACCGGTTAACGCCCTGGGTTAACCGGTTAACGCAGGCAAAACAACACATTTTCACAAATTATAACAGTGTTAACCGGTTAATGCCCTGGGTTAACCGGTTAACGCAGACAAAACAGCAGTTCCTGCGCTAACACAAGGCAGAATGCAGAGTTCTCCGCATTTTCCGCCGTTGGAGGACTTCCGGACCTCCGATTCAATTTCCGTAAAAAGCTATACGTTCGGGGGAACACGACTCACACAATTACGGACTCAATTACAGCTTTAATACAACTTATTCATCACAATATTTCAGCATTCAACATCCCAATTAGGGTCACTTTAACGGTTTATCACTACCCATGACATGTTAATCTATAATACCCATTAAACGACGATAAACCCCCCTTACCTGAGATAATCCGGCAATCTCTAAGCTTCAAGCTTTTCCGTTCTTCAACCTTTGCTCTCTAGCTCTTCCTCTTTGCCCTTTCTCCACTTTCCACTTTTCAGCCGCTTCTCTGTTTCACGTGAAAACTCTTTACCAAAAATGAAAACCCTTTTCTCTTATTCCAACTTATATATTTTCCACTAATTATTATTCCAAATAATAATAATAATAATCCAATAATTCAATTTATTTAATTAAATTAATAAATATATTATTAACTTAATTTAAATAATTCTCTTATTTTATTCGGGGTGTTACAGGGAACCCTAGATTTGACCAGTTGACTTTTCTGGTTAACCTCCTTGAACCAACTTGCAAACTTGAAGTTCCTTTTCTCTTTGGGGATCATAGAGGATCATATATGCTTAAGATGAAGTAAAATGGAGTATCCCTTTATATCTTTGACAAATTGTTTGAAGAAACTTGATGAAGAAGGCACATAAGATACCTAGATGAATTAGGGCTTCCTTGACAAAATAGCTTCAAACTCTTGATGAATTCTTGATCAAAATGCCAAATAAAGAACATGGGGATCCATATATGATGCTTTGAAACAATGTGGACCTTTTCTAACTTGATCCCTTGCATTGAGGGTCTCAAACCCTAGTTGTGAGCTTGATGAGGAACAGGTGGATACACACACTACCTACAAAAAGAAACAAAACTATACTAGACATATTTTTGGTATTTATGTTAGTAAATAAAGAAAGTAAAGTATGATACAATCAAAAATGCTTAGTGATCTCTCCCAATGCAAACCCAATTAATGATAGGTGAGGAGTATACTAATGTGTGATCCCAATGCTAATGTTAAGTTAATCAGATGGCATGAGGGATCTTAGGGGTTAAAAGTGGGGTCTTGGACTGTCCACAACCAAATACCATCCCAATTGGAGGAACCATACAAACCTTCAATATGGAAAACAACAACCCGCCCAACAAGAGTTAGTCATACCCCTGCCACAACCACAAACCACTCCCCAAGTCTCCACCTCTGCTCCTTCCGGACCTTCATTAGAGGATTTTGTCAAGCAAATGGCTGTGAACAATCTCCAATTTTAGCAACAAATAGATTCTTGTATTCAGACTTTGCAGACACATATTGGATAACTTTCCACTTCAATGAATGCCATGCAGCAAGCCCAAGGATCAAACCAACTTCCTGCCCAAACAATTGTGAATCCAAAAGACCCTAATGCTAATGTGAGTTCAATTTCCTTGAGATATTAAAAGGTTACATAAACATCCCTAGAAATAAAAATTCTCGAGGTAACACCTGAACCTTCTTTTGTTGTGATAGAAACGGAACCCTTTGATATGGTAGAAACTGAAAAAGAAAAGGAGAAGGAGTATGTGCCACCAATTCCTTTCCCACATAGAATACTAAAAAATGAAAGGAATGATGATAGAGACAAAGAGAGAGAGAGAGAGAGAGAGAGAGAGAGAGAGAGAGAGATTTTAGATGTGTTCAGAAAAGTAGCGGTAAATATTCCGCTTCTTGATGTGATTTAGCAAGTTCCAAAGTATGCAAAAATTCTGAAAGACTTGTGCACAAGTAAGAGGAGGTTAAAGGGCAATGAGAGAGAAAATTTGGGACGAAACATTTCAGCCCTTATCCAGCCTAAACATTCACCTGAAAAAGCTATTGTTTCAGCCCTCAATCAGGCCATACCCCAAAATTGCAAGGATCCATGAACTTTTTCTATTCCCTATACAATTGGGGATAGTAAATTCAAAAATGCATGCTTGATTTGGGAATGGGCATTAATGTTATGCATACTTCTGTTTATAATAACCTTGATCTTGGTCCTTTGCAGCATACAGGTTTAATCATTCAACTGGAGAACAAAAGAAATGTTCGCCCTATTGGAGTAGTGGAAGATGTGCTTATTCAAGTTAATGACTTGATTTTTCCTGTAGTTGGCCTATCATTTTAGGAAGACCGTTCATAAAATAGCAAAAACAAAAATTGATGTTGACGATGGAACCATGTCCATGGAATTTAGTGACATTGTCGTGAAATTTAACATTTTCGATGCCATGAAACATCCCTTGGAGGAGCATTCCATTTTTCATATTGAATTAATCTCTGAGTTGGTTGATGACACTTTTTTTGAATTGTTTTCACTTTATTTTTCATCTCTATCTGGTTTTGATGATGTTTATATATGTGATGATTGTACTGACACTAACCTTTGTGTTTTATGTGTGGAGATTGATGTTGCCTTGCAGGGTAACATTTTTCCTACAGGTGAAGTTGTCGATGAAGTTGTTTATGCAGTTAAAGCTCTCGACATCCCGACTTCCCCAAACACCCCATCCATTGAGAAACCACCTTCCCTAGAGCCGAAACAACTTCCTAAAATAGTGAGACAACCCCAAAGGAGGCGTAATCCTTTGATTCTCGATGTTGTAAAGAAAGAGGTAACCAAACTCGATGTTGTAAAGAAAGAGGTAACCAAGAGTTTAATGCGGAGATTAAAGATAAAAGTGGAGCTGAGAACTTGATGGCTGATTATTTGAGCAGTATATAGGGGGATGAAGATCCTTTTCCCATTCAGGATGACTTTCCTGATGATCAACTTTTACTTTTGCATGGAGTTACTCCTTGGTTTGCTGATATTGTTAATTGTCTTGTTTCTGGTGTTTTTCCTACAGGTGCATCTAGGACACAAATTCACAAACTCAAGAGTGATGACAAGTATTATGTTTGGGATGATCCATATCTTTAGAAGTTTGGTAGTGATCATGTAATTAGTAGATGTGTCCCCAACTATGAGACTGAATCTATTTTGCATCTTTCTCATGCTTCTCAAGTAAGGGGGCATTTTAGTCCTCAAAAGACTACAAGAAAAGTCTAAGACTCAGGTTTCTATTGGCCCACTATTTTTAAAGATGCCAATGAGACCTATCAAACTTGTAAAGAGTGTCAAATAACAGGTACAACCACCACTCATAAGAGTGAAATGCCTTAGCAACCTATGCTTTTTTGTGAGGTATTTGATGTATGGGGAATCGACTTCATGGGTCCCTTTCCTATATCATTTGGTTTTCTCTACATTTTGCTTGCTGTTAATTATGTTTCAAAGTGGGTGGAAGTTATCCACACTAGGACTAATGTTTCTAGAGTTGTTGCATATTTTGTCAGGTCCAATATTTTTTGCAGGTTTGAAAATCCCCAAGCTATCATAAGTGACCAAGGCACTCACTTTTGTAACCACACCATGGAAGCTTTACTCCGGAAGTATGGAGTTATGCACAAAGTCTCTATCGCATATCACCCACAAACTAATGGGAAAGTTGAGATCTCAAACAGGGAGATCAAATAGATTTTAGAGAAAATGGTGCAACCAAATAGGAAGGACTGGAGCCGCCGTCTAGAAGATGCATTTTGGGCTCAAAGAATAGATTTTAAGACATCAATAGGGATATCTCCCTATCAACTTGTTTTTGGTAAGGCATGTCACCTTCCTGTAGAGATAGAACATCGTGCTTATTGGGCGGTAAAAAATTATAATTTGGAGATACTACAAGCAGGTATTGAAAGAAAACTACAATTACAACAACTTGAAGAACTTAGGCTAGAGGCTTATGAGAGCTCTAGGATTTATAAAGAGAAAACTAAGCATTACCATGATACGATGATTTTTAGAAAGGAACTCTCTGTGGGCCAACAGGTTTTACTATTTAACTCCCGCCTTAAGCTTATGGCTCGAAAACCTCGATCCAAGTGGATGGAACCTTTTGTTGTTACTAATGTTTTCCCTCATGGTGTAGTATAAATAAAAAGTGCAGGTACTGACAAAACCTTTAAGGTCAATGCGCACCGCTTGAAGATATTCCATGAAAGTTCGGTGCCTGAAGATGCATCATTTGAAGAGCTTTCCTTGGAAAAGCCCACCTACTCTACGACTTTACCAGGGAGCACATTTTCCTATTCTCTCACTCTTATTTAATAGTTGTGTCCTTTAATTGAGGACAATTCATATTTTAAGTGTTGGGGAATGAACCATTTATTTGTTTTGTTTTCTTTGTTTTGTTTTCAGTTTTTCTCTGTTTGTGGTTTTTGTTTGCTTCCTTAAATAAAAAATTTCATGTTTTTTCCTTTGGTTTTTGAGTTACAATTATGAATATTTTCTTAGTTCTCTTGACAAAAGTCTTGTGGTGCGATGTGAAAAATTTGTTGTGCATTTTTAGTATGATAGGTAGGACTAAACTCTAAATTGCACATCTTTAGTAGTAGATCATTAACCCTTGTGAGATTTGAGCCTTATATGGATAACATACAAAAACTTATCTCTTTCTTTCTTGTGTGATTCACTCATGTCTGTTAGTCTCTAGAACTTGAATTGACTAGTGTTGATGTTGTTGTTTACTTGTGCACACTGATATGATAAAGCCAAAATATCAACCCTGAAATAATATCATCCCTTGTTTGAACCCCCATTGAGTCTATTATCCTTTTTTTGTTTAAAACTCATTACAAGTCGAGAAATGAAAAATAATCTTATCACCCTATTCACAGGGTTGAGAGAATCTTGTTTGGAGTTGTGTGGGGTTGAATAATTATGTTTGTGATATTTCGGAAGTTGACAGAAAAAGAAAAGAAAAATAGAAAAGAAAAAAAATGAATGAAAAAATAGAAAGATGTCAATCAATACATACTCCTTCTGAAAAAGAAAAAAAAAGGAATAAAAGAGAAAGGAGAAGAGAAAATAGTTGTTATAGAGTTGTTGAAGTGAATGAAATGTTTTGTAAATTCATCTCCCGTAGTTTCTTTCAAGCCTGTTTTGTCTCTTTGAATTTTATCCTAGTACCCCCTTAGGATTTATCTCACCCTTACGTTGGCCACGTTACAACCAAACAAAAGTCCTTTTGATCTTTGTGTGCATGCATTTCAATTGTGGATGTTAGAGTCCTTCCAAGCTTATGGTAGTACTAACTTTCAAGTTGTGCTTTGAGTGTAAATAGTTAACCTAAACACTTGAGAGTTGAGTGAATTTTATCCTGTAAGGATCTTACTACTTTTGATGTACTCTTTGGTAATCTGTTTTGCTACATGCTTTGAATGTCACAAAAAGTTGCTCACTAACACCATATTCTTGAAGCTTAGACTTAGAATTCTGTCTGTACCTTGTATCTTAAAAACTTTTGAAAGTGCATGCTCTTTTTTTTTCCTTTTTTTTTTGAAATTGTAATTTTTCTCGAAGTACAAAAGTTCAAGTGTAGGGGAATTTGATCAGTGCATTTTGATGCATATTCTTCTATAATTGTACTTAGGAATTTCCTTAGTTTGTTTTGCTTATTTTACTATTTTATTATGGTTTTAGATTTAATTTCATGTTTGTCTTTAATCTATTTTCATTTGTTGTTTTCAATTTTAGCGGTTATTTGATACTTGTTCACTATTCGAATCATAACTAGAGCTACGAGATACTGTTTTGCGCGTTATGATATTCATTAGAAATCTAAGAGAAAGAGATACAACATTTGTGTTGAATCCAAAAGTTGATTCGGAGTGAAAGAGTCTCACATAATTCGTTGAAGTTTCGGAGTTTAGGAAATAATTTTTTTTGTCATTTTTTGGGTCAGTTTATGTTTGTCAACCTAGTTTGAATTATAAGTTCAATCCTTATTTTATTTAAAAATAGAAGTCGTTGTACTATAGCACCATACACATTATTCACGATAACTTTTTGCTTTGTACAATTATGAAGAGGAACCAATCTTCTAGAGTCAATCTGTTATAACTGAGTTTCCAAGCCTTTGAGGTTTTTATCCTATCAATTAAATTTAGTTTCTCTTTCAATTCTTCTATATGAAAATTCATTTGCTTAATATGTATTTTATGGAATGGTTTTGATTAAATTCGTATGATTGCATTCCTAACTGTTAATCATTGTTTTCGTTGCTTTGTCGTTAAATCGCGTTTCTAAATCATGTTTGCTTAATTCGTCATTGTATAAACTCATTTGTTTAACTAGGATAATAGGAATATCAATTTGTCATATATATGTAAGACCCCAATTTTGACCCTAAGATCCCTCATGCAATTTCATCAGAAGCATTAGCATTGGGATCATACCTTGGCATCCTCCTTACCCCTCTTTCATTGGGTTTGATTTGGAAGAGATCATTAAGCACTATGTGATTGTATCATACTTGTATATCATCATTTTACTAACCAAAATACAAAAATATGTCTTTGCATTTTCCTAATTCCTTTGTAGGTAGGGCATGATCTCCATTGATCATCAAGTTCATATCTAGGGTTTGAAACCCTCATGACAAAGAGCACAACCATGAATTGATCCAAGAATGGTTATGAG
Source organism: Lathyrus oleraceus (assembly GCF_024323335.1). Taxonomy (NCBI): domain Eukaryota; kingdom Viridiplantae; phylum Streptophyta; class Magnoliopsida; order Fabales; family Fabaceae; genus Lathyrus; species Lathyrus oleraceus. The sequence continues at coordinate 140,381,584 of NC_066585.1, read as the reverse complement.
CATCATATATAAGTTCTATTGAAGGTATTTGAAAGAGCTACAACTTTTATGAAGACACGTTTCTCATTTGAATCTCACATAAAAAGTTAAATAAGTTGGAATATTAAGGTATATGGTTTGACACTTAGAAAAAATTTCAACATGATGAAATTTCCAAACTTCCACCTCAAAATTCTCCATGTTACAAGCTCCAAATAAAAAAGTGTTGAACATCAAACTTGTTCCCCTAGATCCAAGCTTTGCAAAGAACCGAAGTTCATGCATTTTGGACGAGGTTTGCTAGGTCTGCGCATGGCTTTAACAGGGTTGTGTAATTGGAAAGAATCCAACTTTAAAACTTCAGTTCACTTTGCCTTGCCAATCAATCTTCCATTCAGACATCAATTGGAATCATTTTGGACCTTTTTACATTGCATCATGGGCCTGAACATGCCCATGCACTCGTGCCGTCAACATTGCTAATTTTGGACAGATTTTTGAAGTGTGCAAATATCATTCATTCATGTTATAAATACATGACCTCTATGCTCATTTGAATAACACCTTGCGCGCCAGTTTTCCCCCCCCATTGAAACCCTCACATTCTAAAGGAAAACTTGAGAAATTTAAATTTGAAATTTGAGTTTGAATCTCAACTGTTGGAGATTGAAGAACTCTAGGATCCAAAGCCTTGCAACCTCTCTAATCACTTCCTGCTAGCTTCTCAAGTTCAATCAGATCGTGTTTGGAGCAAGCAACATCAAGAACTACATAACATTGAAGGTAATTTTCAGAAAACTTCATCTCTTCAATTCTCACTCAATTCTACTCAATTATACTCAATTCTCTTGGATCTTTGGTTGTCTAAAGTCCTACCAATGTAGGCAAGAAGATTGAGTTGCTTAGAGGTCAAATCGAAGCAACTCAGTTGACACACCTCAAAATTCAACTCCTCATATCTTTTTATATATTTGTAGCTAGTTGAAATTGAGGTCAGATTCACACTCTACGCCATTTTTTCTTTCAGATCATGTCCTCCTATTTTATTTTAGTGATGGTGGAGGGTGGACCAGTCTGGTGAGGTCCACTAGAGAAGAAGACTGGAGCTACAGCTCTGGCCGCGCGTTGGCACGTCTCCCAGCCACATGATCTTGCCATTTTGTTCTAATCTGAGGCGTTGGTTTTGATTACCACGTGTGTGGCGCGCTGACTAGGTTCCATCATGGAACCCACGTTGTAGTCCACTTGATCTACCATCTCAATTAATGAGGGAGATCAAGTGGCTCACGTTTTTTCATATTCTCATATTTTTGTTTTAATCCTTTATTTTCATTAATTCATATTAATTTTAATATTGATCCAAAAAATATGAGAGTTTCACCAAAAAAATTCAAATAATTTCCTCTTTCATATTATGAATTAAAATTATTTTTTGGATCATTATTAATATTTTTCATGATTTAATTGATTTTGTGATTATTTTTAATTGTTTAAAAATAATTTTAAGTCTTTAAAAATTCTGAATTTTTCTCCAAGGTCCTTTGAACTTGATGGACCTATGATAAATCTCATGGTCATATCTTTGGTGTTTTGATGAGGTTTTAGGAATTTGACAAACCATATTTAATTTAAATGCCTTATTTTAGTATTTTTAATTTGAATAAATTCCAATTAATTATGTTGACCAATTGTGATGACTTGTTTGAGTTTCACACTTGTTGTTGGGCCTTGGTCAATGTTGATTTGACTATATCAAGTTAGTATCATTGGATTTAGGGGATTGATGGAATGTACATTCCATCTCCCAAAATGAATGAGTGATATCAATTTGGTAAAAGCCCTCCTTTGACCAATTTGAGTTTTAATCCATTTCCCTCCCTCTTCGTCTCATTCCCCTTCTTTATACATCCATTTTCATTTGGCCTATGATATCTCAAAGTCCTAAGGCTAGTTGATTGAAAAATTAACATAAGCATGGATGAGATTAGGTCACCTCTTTTGCATATTCTTTTTCTTTGTGGTATGTTTCATGAGAATAGTCCATTATATTATGTCTCTAATATGCATTAACACCAAAATTCTATTGTCTGATCTCAAATAGTTGTGACTTCTACATAAGTCCAATTACGGTTGCTTAACATAGTGCTAAATTTGTGACACAAAAGGCATAGCATTCTAGTTAGTGAGATTGTAAGTCTCCCCTCTTTCATGGTATTGTGTGGAAACTTGGCCTTTTTTCCTTCCTTTGGAAGATGACTTGGCTCAAGGATCCATGGTTCTGATAAGTGGGTTGAGTGTTCTCCAAAGAATGACTTAAAAATGAAAAGCAAAAGCAAAACAATACTAACTTCTAACTCATTAACAACTAACTTTTAATTTCAAGCCATTTACTTTAATGTCATTTAATTTTAGTCTTTATTCATACCATTCTAATTATTTATATTAATGAAATTTTCATTTTGTCCATTTGGACCATATTATGCGATATATCTTGTTTGTGTATACTTTGTTTGTTTGTGTGGTCTTTGACCATTAATGTACATAATAAACAACAAAAAACCCTAAAAAAAATTGTGTGGAATGTTGGCTTGATCTTGGACAAATGGACTTAGAACATAGGCAACATTCCTATGCTAAAGGACGTGACCAATGCCAACTTTTTTTATGAATCCAAGTGCTTGTAATGTGAAACTTCATCTGATACATCATTCAAGATCCCTTTGAGTTCATCTGCAACATGATCATTGTGAAGTTGTTATTTTGAACTTGTGACTTGTGGAATTCATCTGTTACATGGGTTAATTTGAAGAAGATCATGGAGTGGCTAAAGCTTGGATGTGGCTATCTTAATTTGATGTCTTTGCTCTTCAAGATTGATATAATTGTGCATTTGTGTGTTGCTTAATTCTAAATGTCCAAGGGAATTTGGGGTTTCTATATGGCATTCTTGCCTATTAGATTGCTACCCATCGGTCAGATCTTTTCAACTCTTAACTTTTAATTTTGTGCATAGGATTAGTCTCTTCATCTTCTCCCCATTTCTTTAATTTCAAAATCTCTCCCTCCCTTTTCAAAATGTTCTTTGATTGAACTTATTTTGCTCTAAACTTTGACCACTTTGTAAAAAGATAGAAACTTTGGCCTTATGCTATTGCATTTTCAAACTTCATTTCTTAAATCAAATTTGTAAATAAACTAAACTATACTTGACTTAAACTTTCAGAAAAGCCAAAATAACCAACTCATTCAAGCCATTTTAGGCCTCTATGCCTTTCAAACTTAATTTTGTTAAAAATAATGCATCCGATTTGAAATTTGTATCAAGAACTACGAGGTTTTGATCCCTCATTTTTATGTTGGTACATAGGCACAAGACCGAAGGTCTTGTCAAATACAAAAATATAATTAATGAATTTTTTTCTCATCCCCCCATTCTATTTGTTTGTGAACATAATTTTTGTACCAAATACATATGCATACAAAAAGGGCTCCCTAGGAGTACCTAGGACACTTTGGATGCTAACACCTTCCCTCTTTGTAACCAACCCCCTTACCTGTAATCTCTGACATTTTACTAGTTTTAATTTGAAAAATTCTTACTTTTGGGTTTTGTTCGTACTTTTCCCCTTTTCCCTTTGAAAAAATAAAAGGGCGGTGGCGACTCTTGTTATTTGATGTCGAGCTTATCCATAGCTTGATGATCATGAATTTACCACTACAGAAATTAAGTGGCGACTCTGCTGGGGAGTAGTCTCTAGTGGGTTTAGCCTACTTTTTGTATGTATATATTTGTTTATATGTGATGTTTGTATATATGTATGTGTGATATAATTTGTTTGTTGTGCTTGGTGATCTCTGAGTGGGGAGATAATTTCTAACCCGAACGTGAGTGCAATTAAGATAGGAGGATGGTATAGTCATGTTCGACTTGTGTGGAGTAGTCCTTAACAAGTTGGCTTGAGATCCATCTGCTCAGTGGAGACTCTTTTGGATTTGGAAATGTCACACAAGTATTTGTGGTTAGGCATTATTATCTCTGATTTGGGTCCGAGAAGCTGAGGACCTTAGAACATTTAACCCCTTTTGGCCTATTTAGGATGTAGTGGGAGACTGTTCAAGTGTAAACATGATAACAGTTGTTACGCGATACTACACTCAGACGAGTTTCTCTTGAGAATATTATGGGTCGATGAGTCAATCATCTTACCCTATAATATTATGGTTTTTATCCTTAGTTCACTCCTTTGGGATGGCTCTTACCCAGACTCCATGCTCGTGACTTATAACAAACCCTTGATTCTTGGTTGATCCAATCCATTCTTGTTAATATCAATGGAACTTGGGTGTTGATAAGGTGTAAACCGTAATCCACCAAAATGGATAATTGATCTTGACAATGACTTGATTCATCCCTTGACCTTTGTTTGCCTTGTGTGTGATCCCTTATTTGTGATTGTTGCATTCATGCGTTCATGCGCATCATAACATTCATCACACGAAAAATGTCAAGGAACTGAGGTATTATTTGCAAATATTTTTAGACCATGGATTGTGGACGAAGGAACACTAAGAAGTACCGTTTCAGATGTCCTGACTTGAAAGAGTTAAGGAAGCTAGCATCTTTGGTATTAGATCCCTTGGACTTCAAACAACGCCATGGGAAGCTTTTGTTTATCTTGTCTGCTGATGTGGTTGAAGGACTCTTGAGTGTATTGGTGCAGTTCTATGATCCTCTCTACCGCTGTTTCACTTTCCCAGATTTTCAGCTTGTGCCTACATTGGAGGAGTATTCTCATCTTTTGGGGATACCTATTTCTAGTAGAGTACCTTTTAGTGGATTGGAGGAGATTCCCCGATCTAGTATTATTGCTGAAGCTCTTCACTTGAAGAAGTCTGAGATAAAGCCTCATTGGGTGAAGAAAGGAGGATTGTTTGGGTTGCCATCTGGTTTCCTCATCAAGGAAGCTACTACTTTTTCTCAAGCCGGTAGTGTGGATGCTTTCAAAGCTATCTTGATTGGGAATCCTGCGCCTACTTTGTTGGGTGATATGTATTTCTCTTTGCATATAAGGAATTTTAAGGGTGGTGGAATGATTGTCTGTTGTATTCCTCTTCTATACAACTGGTTTATTTCGCACTTGCCTCAGACACCTACTTTTGTGGAGAACAAACAATGTCTACGGTGGTCTCAGAAACTTATGTCTCTCACTAATGATGATATAGTTTGGTATGATCCTTCTTTGAGCAGTTTGGAGATTATTGATAGTTGTGGTGAATTCTCTAATGTGCCTCTCATTGGTACACAAGGAGGAATTAACTACAACCCTGCTTTGGCTTGTCGTCAACTTGGGTTCCACTTGAGAGACAAACCTAATAACACTTTGTTAGAAGGTCTTTTCTATTAAGAGGGTAAAGATCCCCAACATTTGAAGCAGAAGATTGTGCATGCTTGGCATAATGTGCATAGGAAGGGAAGATTCGAGCTTGGTCCGTGCAATTGTGTAGCTTTGGAAGCTTACACTCTTTGGGTGAAGAAAAGGGCTTTGGAGTTGAAGATGCCTTATCCTTGTGAAAGACCTATGTCTATGGTTGTGGTTGAGCCATTAACTCTCCCTAACCAAGATATAGAGGATTCGGAAGACGCACTCGTCAAGATGAAGCAAGAGAAGGATATGTGGGAAGAGTGTTTCCGTGCTTTGAGCAAGAAGCATGAAGAGTTGCAGTTGGAGTCTAAGAACAAGGATGCACTTATTGAGCTACTCGAAGACCGAGTGACGAAGAGATAGAGAGAGCCAGAGGTTTCATCTTCTAGCATGCCTCAGCCTTCCGTTGCTTGGAAGAAGATTATTGATCAGCTTATCCTCGAGAAGACTCAGATGAAAGCTTCTTTTGAGACCGAGATTCGTCGCATTCAAAGGAAGCACGAACCTTCATCCAGATCTTCTGATGTTGTTAGGGATCCTTAGGATGACTAGTCTCCTTTCCTCTTGTATTTTTCATTTGGTTTCTGAAATTGTACTTAGTGCAATCCTTCCAATTATATAAATGAAAAGAGATTTTTGTGGTCATATAAAATTATTGCAATTGTTGTTAACTATATATATTTACAAATGATATAGTGAGTTCCTTGCAAATAAAAATAAATAAACAAGCATTGCATTTCATGCATCATTTGCATAAGCAGGTTTCCTTTTCGCCAGATGTCTCATTGGTGTTTCTTATGTGCTTTAGCCAAGCTGAGTCATCGATACACTACCCGCGCCAATCATCTAAGAATCATCGAGCATTTGGAACAAGAGAATAGGGAGCTGAAGAACGAGATTGCCCGCCTGACTGCCATGATGGAGTTAGTTCTTGCTGCTCAAAGTCAAGCTTCTCCAACACCTGTAACTCCTCCTGCGAGGACTGTTATTCTAGAAGTGGCTACCTCTACCATGCCTGCTACTGCCGCCCACTTCGCGCCTACTATTCCTACCGGATTCTCGTGGGGAATGCCGTCCAACTTTATGCCTGAAGGCTTTGTGCCTACATTTGCTTCCATGCCGGCATCTAGCCCGGTCATGTCTATGCCACCTTCCATTGTGCACACCTTACCTCATGTAGAGGACACCATTTATCACTCCGAGCCGTCTGAGGGTCCGGATGTCTATGAGAAAATGGATGAAATGAAGGATCAATTTCTTGAGCTGAGCAAGGAATTGAAGACGCTAAGAGGTAAGGACTTTGAAAAGAGTGTTGTTGAGTTGTGTTTAGTGCCCAATGTCAAGATCCTGGTGAAGTTCAAAGTGCCTGACTTTGAAAAGTATAAAGGGAACACTTGTCCGCTCAGTCATCTAGTGATGTATGCTCGCAAGATATCTACTCAGACCGATAATGATCAATTGTTCATTCACTACTTCCAGGACAGCTTGACCAATGTTGCACTCCATTGGTATATGGGGTTAGATAGTGCAAGCGTTTGCACTTTCAATGACTTAGGACAGGCTTTTGTCAAGCAATATAAGTACAATATGGATATGGCTCCTGATAGAGACAAGTTGAGGTCTGTGTCTCAAAAGGATAAGGAGACATTTAAATAGTATGCGCAGAGATGGAGGGAATTGGCTGCTCAGGTCACTCCTCCCTTGGAGGAAAAAGAGATGACAAAGATCTTTCTGAAAACTCTGAGTTCATTTTATTATGAACGTATGATTGCTAGTGCCCCCAGTGATTTTACCGAAATTGTAAACACGGGGATGAGGCTTGAGGAAGGGGTCCGAGAAGGACGTTTGTCGAAAGATGAAGCATCATCGAGTAAGAGGTATGGTAGCAATTTTGGGAAGAAGAAGGACAGTGAAACAAATGCAATTTCAAGTGGGAGGCAGAGGAAGCCTCAGATTAGAAGGAATCCACCATCCCGTCAACATCATCATCAAGTATCTTCAGTTATCCTTGTGTTTTCTAATCATCAATCAACACCAGTTCAACAACCACAACATCAACAACAACAACCACAACAACGAACAAACACCTACAACAACAACAATACCAACAACAATCATAATCAACAAAACTTTGAGAGGAAGAAGGTCTCTTTCAACCCGATTCCTATGTCTTATGCAGAATTGTACCCGTCTTTGGTTCTCAAGAACCTAATTCAACCGAGAAACCCACCGCAAATTCAAGAACGACTTCCATGGTGGTACAAGCCTGAGCTCTGTTGTGCTTTTCATTAGGGAGCACCCGAACATGATATGGAAAATTGCTATCCTCTCAAGTATGAGGTTCAAAAGCTGGTGAAGAATGGAATGGTGTCCTTTGAGGATCGTGCACCGAACGTGAAAGCAAATCCACTACCCGCCCATGGGAACTCTTCTGTGAATATGGTAGATTGTTGTCCTGGAGAGTTTAAGGTTTTTGATGTGCGCTTTTTTCGGAGGTCATTAGTGTAGATGCATAAGGACATTTGTTTGGTGAATGATTGTGAACATGACCATGAGAGTTGTGTTATCTGTAGTATTAACCCGAGGGGTTGTGAAATTTTGAAAAGGGACATCCAGCGACTGATGGCTTAAGGCATAATTCAAATTGTTCAATCCCGTCATGTAGATGACGATGTAAATGTCATAGTTCCCATTTTCAAGCAGCCATAGAGATTGGTAATTCAGTAGTACAGCGGCAACAGTAACAATGTCAGCAATAGATCAGTATCGCCTTTGGTTATACTGTTAGTGGGCCCAGTCCCGTATTCATCTGATAAAGCAGTGTCGTACCAGTATAATGCTACAATGATTAAGGGTGGTCAAGAGGTCATGTTTCCTACGACTAGCTTTGTGCTGAGCATTGCTGATGTTACCAAGGTGACCCGCAATGGTCGAGTGTTTGGGTCGGTGTTCCCGAAGGATAAGGAAGAATCAGTTGTGAGTAAGAAGGTGGAAGTGCCTATTGTAGATCCAGTTGGTGTTTCAAAAGGTAAGTATGGTGAATCTAGAAATTTGAAAGCTAACAATGATGATGAGGTACTTCAGTTAATCAAGAGAAGTGGGTTCAATGTGGTGGAGCAGCTGCTCCAAACCCCCTCAAAAATCTCAGTGTTGTCTTTGCTTATGAATTCTAAAGCACACAGAGAAACACTGCAAAGAGTTCTGGAACAAGCTTTTGTAGAACATGATGTTATAGTGGATCAATTCGATCATATCATGGCTAACATCACTTCTTGCAATAATCTTAGCTTATGTGATGAAGAACTCCCTGAGGAGGGCAGAAATCATAATCTGGCTTTGCACATCTCCGTGAATTGCAAAGAAGATGCTTTATCAAATGTGCTTATTGACACTGGGTCGTCACTGAATGTGTTGCCGAAGTGAACTCTGTCAAAGCTATCATATCAAGGAGCGCCTATTAGGTATAGCGATGTAATTGTCAAAGCTTTTGACGGTTCGTGCAAAATCGTTATTGGTGAAGTGGACCTTCCAGTAAAGATAGGTCCGAGTGATTTTCAGATTACTTTTCAAGTAATGGATATCCACCCGGCCTACAGTTGTTTATTGGGAAGGCCATGGATCCATGAGGCAAGAGCTGTTACATCCACATTGCACCAGAAGCTCAAATTTGTGAAGAATGGAAAGCTTGTGATTGTTGGTGGGGAGAAAGCGTTGTTGGTTAGCCACCTGTCATCTTTCTCTTATGTTGAAGATGAGGATGAGGTTGGAACTCCTTTCCAAGCCTTGTCTATTGCTGCTAAAAAGAGAGTTGGGGCACCTATGTTCTCATTGAAAGATGCTAAGAAGATTGTGGAAGAAGGCAATGTTGATCAGTGGGGGCGCATGGTAGAGGTCTCCGATAACAAAGGCAAAACCGGTTTGGGGTTCCAGAAAGGTTCATCAACTGCAAGGTCTGAAGATAGGTAACTTAGCTACCGTAAAGGAGGGTTCATTCATGGAAATAAATAACACTTAGTTGCTGTGCTAGAAGATGACGAAGAGGAAGACTGCACCAATTTTGTGAAGCATGGAAAGGCTTGCAACAATTGGACTGTTGTTGATATTCCTGTTATTTTGCATCGATCTAAGTAATTGATATTATATGTTTTTAAAATCCTTCTCCTATGCCTAAGGGTGAAGTGAACATTGTTGGGCATTCTCAAATTGATCATTAATAAAATTAATTCTATTCATCCACATCTATGATGTTTTGTTTTTACTTTTTGCTTTATTCTGAAAGTGGTAATCATAAAAAACATAAATAAACAATATAATTGTCCATCTGCATAATATTTGGTCACAAGTTCACTTCTCTAAAATCAAAATATCAAATAATAATGCAGGTTGGTTCCTAACCCCATTGAATACAATGATCCTTCTCCAAATTTTGAATTCACTGTGTTTGAGGCCGAGGAGGAAAGTGATGTAGAAGTGAGTGATGAATTACCTCGTCTTCTTGAACAATATGAAAAGAGCATTCAGCCATTCGAAGAGCAGATTGAGCTAGTCAACTTGGGTTCCGAGGATGATGTGAAGGAAGTCAAGATTGGGTCTCGACTGTGTCCAGATGTCAAGAAGGGGTTGATTGATCTTCTCCGAGATATTCAAATGTGTTTACTTGGTCCTATCACGACATGCCTAGTTTGGATCCCAAGATTGTGGAGCATAGATTGTTGTTGAAGCCAGAGTGCCCGCCAATCAAGCAGAAATTGAGAAGAACACATCCTAATATGGCTGTGAAGATCAAAGTAGAAGTGGAGAAGCAGATTGATGTCGGTTTCCTTGTGACCGTTGACTATCTGCAATGGGTGGCCAATATTGTGCCTGTGCTAGATGTAATACCCCAAAATTTACCCTTCATTTTTCTTGGAAGCATGGGATTATGTTTTGCACTTCATTGGCATCATACTAGGTCATACTCATTGCATACTGCATTAGTGACATGGAAATCAGGTTTTGATTGATCACTCCTTAACAGAAGGAGCCCACACAAAGCAAGATTTAGAATTGGACTTCATTCTCTAGTATACAAGTCTCAAGGGTCTCAGGGGGCTCCAGGTGTCTCATTATGGTCCTCAACTCATCAGTGAAGGATTCAGAGCTATCAGAGTGTTCATATGGATTTAATCAGGAAATTATGGTTTCATGGCTACCTGCAACATGAAATGCTTGGTTGGAAGTAGAGGAGCTTATCCATGTCATGATTGGAGAGGTATCTTGGCATAGAAAGATTCACAATTATCTCAGAAAGATCCATTGGCAAACAGTGCAATCAGTCCCCTCTCATTTTTGCCCTAAAATTAGGGTTTGGTATAAAATCAGTTTATTTCTGATTCTTTGGGTGAAACTCTTTTCCATGGCCCTTCATATGTCCATAAGGGTCTACATACAAAAATTCAGCTCTTTCTTTGAGCCAGAGGTGCTTCAATTGATCACTGGAATCGAGAATCAGACGGTTTGGGAAAAGTCAACTGTGGGGCTAGAAAAGTCAACTCCTGACATTTTGAGAGTGGAATCTCAAAATTCATGCCTAGGGGATCCTACATGTGAAAATTTGGTCAAGGTTGGATCATGGATTCATCATTTAATCAGGAATTGGAAAAGTTACTTAATTTGGAAATGGTTGACTTTCCATTTAGGGCAAGTTTTCATGATTGTTGCACTCACTTTAAGCCCATTTTCCATCAAGATAAAAGATCCATCTGAAAATTTCTCCAACATGAAAGTTGTTCCTCTTGTTCCAAGCTTTCTATAAATATAAAGTTTTCTCCATTTGGATCAAGATTGAGAAAGTTATGCCTAGTCAAAGTGGGATATATTTTTAGAACACTTAGAAACATTTCTAAGTCTCAAAATCTTCAAAGTTTGTCAAGACTTCTTGGCCAGTTTTCTTGCACTTCAAGGCACCTATTGCATGTAGTTTCTTCACAACAATTATACATTACCATGTCCTATTTCACCTCCCTTTGGAATCATCTCATTTGGATCCATGGTTTGAGAGATGCACTCACTTAAAGTTGGCACCATGACTTTATTTTCTAGGCAGATTTTAGGCCAAACTGGCCCAACCATTTTGCAATGTTGAGACATGATCTTGAGGGCCATTTTTCAACTTCTTCCATTCATCATTTCCATTCATGCTCAACATGAAAGATGTCAAGCTCCATGATATCTTGCTACTGTTTGCATTATCTCATCATTTGGTGGCTTGTTCATCAAGATATATGGCCACAAAGTCACCACTTTGAACTGTTTTCTTGTTTCCTTGCCTGACCAAGCCATGCTGCAGTCCATGTTTGTTTTCTCATTTGGCCATGCATTGTATATTCATTCACTTAAAAGTTTTCCAAATAAGGACAAAACCTCACGTGCCTTTTCTTTCCCTTTTCTAACATCACCTCACCATTTGCAACCAAAATGCATCATTTTGCCCATGAACAAATCATTTATTTCAGAGCCCATTAAACATTTGATCCACCATATTTAAGAGCTAAAAACCCTAAACCTAAAAGGCTGGCTGTGGATTTTCGAGCAAGGCAAGTTTCATCACAAGTCAGATTTCCTTTTCTCACCAAGTTCTTGAAGTGAAGTTGAAGCACCAAGAAGGAAGCATCATATTCTTCCATTCTCTCCACAATCAAGAGGCAGTGGACCAAGCTTCCACTAGGTACCTTTATTACTCCTCTTCCATGGCCATGTATTGCTTACTATGCTTATTATCATTATCGTTTACCATGCTTGTTTCATGCTATTACCATGCTCATCATCATTACCATGCTAATCATATGCTTGTGTTTACTTCTGAAGCCCTCAACACGAGGCAATGTCTATGTTGTTGGTTTATGCTATTGCTTGTTGCTCATATCCGTGGCCATGTGGACATCTTGTTGACAATATTTCTCCATGATTAAGCCGTTATTTTACTCAAACAAGGATACCATGTTAATCTCCACATTTCATACTTGAGTTCTGGTTTTTATTTCATGTCATTTGGTGCATTATAGTGCTTGTATTCTTGAGTGGATGTTTCAGAAAAACTCACTGCATGTTCTGCATTTCTTTTGAATGGCGCTAGGGTTTCTGGTTTAGTGAGGAAGACGACCACGTGTCGTCTTATGAACCATTAGATCCAAGGCGCATGTTTTAATCGTGGCCGCCCGTTGTTATTTTGTCCTCTAGTGACTTAATGAAACGTGACCAGTTGATACAATGTTACATGTTTTTTTATTAAAACGTTATTTAAATGTTATCACGCTGGATTTGACTATTATTTGGATTGTGGGCCTGCGCATTTCTCTTTCAGCACCCCCTTTCAGGGCCCATCAGCGCTAATCCATCTCTTTTCATTTTCTTTTTAACTTCAATTTATTTTCTGTTTTGATTTTAATTGATTTAAAATATTTTCTTTATTCATAAAAATACCCAAAAATATTTTCCACATTTCTTAATGCCTTATTTAATTTTATTTAATTTTTATTTTTGTATTTATTTAATGTGAATATTTTATTTCAATTATTAATTCTAAATGGTTCATATTCGCATACATTTTTTTATTGATTTTATTTTAATGACTTAATTTTTTTTAGCTTTTGCTTTTTGGGATGAAGGTTGACCACTGTCCCATGGTCAATATGATCTTTTCTTGGAATTTTATTTCCCATTTTCTATTTATTCTTGATTTATCCTTAACCTAGTCTTGTTGGTTGACTTTTAGTTTGACTTCTGTTTTATTTTAATTAATTCATGCACTAATTTTTATTATTTTTAAAATCTTTTTGGGGGATGATGATGTCCTGACCCCATCTTATTTAGTTTAATTTTTCATAATTTTCTTGATTAATTTGCTATTTATTTCATATTTTTTAAGTTGACTTGAATTTTCAGTTGACTTCTTTATGACCGATGTTTGACTTAGGGATTGCTTTTGGCAATTGAAGAGATCTTTTGATCCTCCCTTGCTCATATCATATGCCATGTATTAGAGGCATTGTATCTTGATTTTATTCGATCCTTACCTCATTTCCTAATTTAATTATTTCAGTGAATCTTTTGTGCATCTTTTTATCTGTCTGATTCATCTGTCATTTGTTATACTTGTTTCTTTCATCCATGCTTCTATTGTTTGATTGTTTAGCATGTTCATACTTCCCATGCCTTATTTAATGCTCCCTTATTTCATTCTTTGATTCTTTGATTGGGTTATATACTTGTTTACTTATCTTATTTGATTGACAATTGTTGCCTACTTGTATGATGATTGAGGCATATATTCTTGTTGTTTGATTGCCATGAACCAACCCCATTCATAACAAATGTACCCCTCTCCCATAAAGTGTATAATATTTATTTCTTTCATTCTTTATTCATCTGTTAATACAAGAATTATAACGAACATCCGATAATCATTTCAAAACAGATCAAAAGCTCAATCCAACGTCGAGCAATCATTTTCAAAACTTAACAGAACCAGCATGTATTCATCCATCCTCTTGTAAGTCGATTGCTTCAGGCATCACCATTTACCTGTAAGTCGATTGCCCCAGGCATCGCCATCTACCCTTATTCGTTGCTCTTCTCCTTGCTCCACCCATCGACTCTTGTTCCGTTTAGGTAGCACCCATTAGGTAGAACCCTTTGTATGATAACATAGGTAGAATTCCCTTATTCTTTACATACTAACATTAGGTAGATGTTCCCCTTTATAAATCCTAACACATAGGTCCACATTGCATGCAACTCCAGGGCAGAGCTTTCCCACTTTTAGACCTTCCGTGCGTCTCCGACCTTGTGGCATGTAAATCTGTTCTATTGCAAAGAGGTAACTGCCTAAGACTCGATTCAGCAAGCTGCGACACCTACTGCTGGGACGTTGAACCCATTGCCCACTCTCCTTAGACATATATGGTGTCCTCTTTTGTAAGTCCATGTTCATATGGTAATCCTTAACCCCTAGGTAGCCGAACTACGACAACTCTGATCTCATATTCAGATGAGATACGTAGGCACGAGACGCGATGTCTTCCCGAGTTTGACTGAAAACTAACAACTAATCTTTGCTTGCTTTCGCCCTTGCTGTGATTCTTTTCTCTCGCCCTCATTGCGATCGAGACCTTCCCTTTCTCTTGCCCTAGTTGCAATCGAGACCCGCGTTCCTGTAGTTAGCTGAACTACGTTTTTCTCTGACTCTCATTCCAAATGAGATACGTAGACATAAGACGCGATGTCTTATCGAGCACACCTCTCTTTAGCCCATAGGTAGCCGAGCTACGAAGACTCTGATTCTCATACTCATGTGAGATACGTAGGTAGTGGATGCGACATCCTTGCGAGTCATTTTCTTTTGACCTTCTTTTAGCAGATAGTACCTTAGATATACCAACACCCTTTAGACTAGAACAACAAGAGTGGATCCCGTAGAGTACTACGGATGCGTAGGGGTGTTAATACCTTCCCTTTGCATAATCGACTCCCGAACCCTAGATTTGGTTGCGAGACCTTGTCTTTTCCTCTCTTCAGGTTTTCTTCGATCGTTTCCTTTCCCTCCTTTGGGATAAATAACGAACGGTGGCGGCTCTTCTGTTTTTTCTTCTCCGTCGGTTGTTTTTCGCGTTGCGACAACTAGTGACTCTGCTGGGGACCCGGTTTCCCTATCCGACGGAAGAAGAACATTTGGTGAATTTGCAGAAACTGTTTGAGCGTTTGAAGAAATTCAAGCTGAGGCTTACTCCGAACAAGTGTACTTTCGGGGTGAGATCTGGAAAACTGCTGGGTTTTATTGTTAGTGAAAAAGGGATTGAGGTGGATCCTGCCAAAGTGAAAGCGATACAAGAAATGCCTGAGCCAAGAACAGAAAAACAAGTCTGTGGTTTCTTAGGGAGGTTGAACTACATTGCAAGGTTCATCTCTCACCTAACAACCACGTGTGAGCCAATATTCAAATTGTTAAGAAAAGATCAGGCTATCAGGTGGAATGATGATTGCCAAAGGGCTTTCGAAAAAATAAAAGAGTATTTGCATAATCCTCCAATCCTTATGCCTCCAGTCCCAGGGAGACCACTGATTATGTATTTGACAGTACTTGATAATTCCATGGGTTGTGTTCTCGGTCAACACGACGAGACAGGTAGGAAAGAGCATGCCATCTACTACCTGAGTAAAAAATTCACAGATTGCGAGTCGAGATACTCAATGCTCGAAAAGACATGTTGCGCACTTGCATGGGCTGCTAAGTGATTGAGACAATACATGTTGACTCACACAACCTTACTGATCTCCAAAATGGATCCAGTCAAGTATATATTCGAGAAGCCAACTCTCACTAGAAGGGTTGCTCGTTGGCAAATGGTACTGATAGAGTATGACATCCAGTATACATCCCAGAAACCATCAAAGGGAGTATTCTGTCAGACTATCTTGCTCAGTAGCCGATTGATGATTATGAGCCGATGAAGTTCGATTTTCCGGATGAAGACATCATGTTCCTCAAGATGAAAGACTGTGAAGAGCCAGTTGTTGAGGAGGGACCTGATCCAGATGAAAAGTGGACTTTAATGTTTGATGTGGTCGTCAATGTCAAAGGAAGTGGAATTGGTGCTATCATTACCACTCCGAAAGGTGCTCACATGCCTTTCACCGCTCGTCTGACTTTTGAATGCACCAATAATGAAGCTGAGTGTGAGGCGTGTATCTTGGGTATTGAGCAAGCCACTGATTTGAGAATCAAGACTCTGGATATCTTCGGAGATTCAGCTCTAGTGATCAATCAAGTGAATGGTGATTGGAATACTCTCCAGCCTAATCTGGTCCCCTACAGAGATTACACGAGAAGACTGTTGACTTTCTCCACAACAGTAAAGTTGTATCATATACCTCGTGATGAGAACTAGATGGCAGATGCTCTTGCTACTCTATCCTCCATGATCAAGGTGATTCGGTGGAACTATGTTCCCAAGATTGATGTTATGCGCCTTGATAGGGCCACGAATGTGTTTGCTGTTGAGCTGGTAGTTGATGACAAGCCCTGGTATCACGACATCAAGTGCTTTCTGAAGAATCAAGAGTACCCTGCAGGGGAATCCAACAATGATAGGAAGACTTTGAGAAGATTGGCAGGAAGTTTCTTCTTGAACAAAAATGATGTGCTGTATAAGAGGAACTTCGACATGGTTTTATTCAGATGCGTGGATAGACACGAAGCGAACATGTTAATGCAGGAAGTTCATGAAGGCTCCTTCGGTACTCATGCCGGCGGACATGCAATGGCTAAGAAATTATTGAGAGCGGGTTATTACTGGATGACCATGGAATCTGATTATTTCAAATATGCTCGGAAGTGTCATAAATTCCAGATTTATGCTGATAAGGTGCATGTGCCGCCAAATCCTCTGAATGTGATGTCTTCGCCGTGGTCGTTTGCTATGTGGGGCATTGCTATGATTGGAAAGATTGAGCCGACTGCTTCCAATGGGCATCGCTTCATCCTTGTTGCCATCGACTATTTCACCAAGTGGGTCGAAGCAGCGTCATTTGCGAAGGTCATCAGACATGTGGTTGCCCGATTCATTAAGAAAGAAATCATTTGTCGTTATGGGATTCCTGAAAGAATCATTACTGATAATGGTTCTAATCTCAATAACAAAATGATGAAGGAGTTGTGCAAGAACTTCAACATTCAACATCACAATTCTTCCCCTTATCGTCCTAAGATGAACGGTGCTGTTATGGCAACAAATAAGAACATAAAGAAGATTGTGCAGAAGATGGTCGTTATGTACAGAGATTGGCATGAGATGCTACCCTTCGCCTTGCATGGGTACCGTACTTCACTACGTACATCGACCAGGGAAACCCCTTACTCCCTTGTGTATGGTACGGAAGCAGTCCTACCTGTTGAAGTGGAGATTCCTTCTCTAAAAGTCCTGCTAGATGTCGAGTTAGACGAAGCTGAATGGATTCAGACAAGGTTCAATGAGTTGAGTCTTATCGAAGAGAAGCGAATGGCAACCATTTGTCATGGGCAGTTGTATCAAAGTCGGATGAAGAGAGCCTTTGATCAGAAAGTGTGTCCTCGATGCTTCCAAGTCAGAGATTTGGTGTTGAAAAGGATCCTTCCTCCTCAGACAGATCACAGGGGCAAGTGGACAACTAACTATGATGGACCATATATTGTCACCAAGACTTTTGATGGTGGAGCCTTAATGCTTGCAACTATGGATGGGGAAGACTTCACTTCCGCTGTGAACTCAGATGTAGTTAAAAATTACTTCGCATAAAATAGACTCGCTGGATAATAAAAAGAATAGTCCAGGCAAAAAAGGGGCATCCCGGCGAACCAAGAAAATGAAAAGGTTTGGGCAAAAGTTAGGGATTAAAAATGAAATTATTGTACACCCGGTAAGTTGAAAACCTAAAAAGGCAACTTAGGCAAAAATGGGTATCCCGGTGGATTGAAAACCCGAAAGGGCGATCCAGGCAAAATTTAGGGATTAAGCGAATGACTGCGTTCTGAGTAGTTCTGAATCTCATCTCGTGTCGATAACCGAAAATTTCCAAAGGATAGGAACCAGTCCAATCACCTTTTTCAAAAAGCGGATCACTAAGAGGATCTTGAAGACGAGCGAGTCATAACATAATTGGAACCCGATAGAAATCGATTTCACATTGCCATTAGATTAACTTCTGTTTTTATGTTTTGTGCAATTACCTCTTTCCAAGGATTTGTTCCTGATGTAAATGCCTATTCAGAGGCCATTCAATCAATAAAATCATGTTATTCAGTATATCTCTATGTTCATTTTCATTTTACTGTTTTGTTTGCAAAAATGACGTCCGAATTTTTGATAAACATTGCATCATGAAACATAAGAGCTTTACAGGTACATGCTTAATAAACATTAAAAATTGCTGTAAATTTTAAGTGCCTTGGATCGTCTATTCAGAACAGGTACACTCGGGGCATTGCCTTAAAGTTCCCAGCAGATGATCGCGGAAGTTTTTTCTTCAACAGTTGGTATTTGGTTTCTTATCCCTGCAGAGTTTGTCCAAGCATTGGATTCTCCAATCCCCAGCGGGTTTTTCACTAGTATACTTCCCCAAGTATTTGTTTCAGATTATACATTCCCCAGTAGGGTCAACATTGTCAAACTGTATCTTCCCAGCAGAAGCGGCTGCTCCTCAGAGTTCGATGCCAGATCAACGATCTCGACGCTAGATCCATGGTCTCTTTCCTTGAAGCAGAATCTCGGCACCGTATCGGTGTTTGCTTCCCCTGCTGAGTCGTCTCTCTCGCAGATTATGGTTGCCAGAACCACTGTCGCTTTCCTCAGCAGCAAGCTTTCAGTGCCATTCTCTCCCCAGTCAGAGTCTCGGTATTTTGTTATTTCCAAAACACCGCGTGGTTGTTCATTTCCCTATAGAGTTCATTGTATTGTGTGTCTCCAACAGCATTGCCTGGGTCCAGAAGATTGTGATCATTTCTCCAGCAGAATTCCTTGCCTCGGCTTGGCGTTTTCTCTAACCTAGCATTTCGCATCCCTGCATGTAAAATCATATCGCATTGCATCCTCCCAAATCGCGTAGCATTTCCATTTTCATGGAGCATCACGCCATTGAAAAATTCAAACATACGCATGTAAAGCATAAGACATTCTCGGTATCCCAAGTGATAAGCCAAAAATTTGTTTCTAGTACTCAGACTGAATGTTTGTTCATGACTTATCCTTTATTATTCCCAGCAGGGGTCGTTGGCCCACGCGCCACCTCAATTATCATTTTCCCTATTTCTGCCGATACTGACAAGCATGAAAGTTTTCGATATTCATACCGAAGTGGCATTCAGGCCAATTTCCCGATGTTTAGATCGAAGAAGTTTTTGACGTTCAGGTCGATGCAACTTGTGGCATTCAGGCCAGTTTCCGGTATTCAGACCGAAGTGGCATTCAGGCTAGTTTTCCGATGCTCAGATCGAAGAAGTTTCCGACGTTCAGGTCGATGCAACTTGTGGCATTCAAGCCAGTTTCCGGTATTCAGACCGAAGTGGCACTCAGGCCAGTTTTCCGATGTTCAGATCGAAGAAGTTTCTGAAGTTCAGGTCGATGTAACTTGTGGCATTTAGGCCAGTTTCCGGTATTCACGCCAAAGTGGCACTCAAGCCAATTTCCCGGTGTTCAGACCGATGTTTGATAATCCAGTATCTTCCGATGTTCAGATCGAAGTCATTTCCAGTATTCAGATTGATGAATGGCATTCAGGCCATCGTTATTTTTGTGTTACCATTTATTTTGGTATTCAGGCTAACATTCCTTTTTTCGGTGTTCAGACCGACTCTCACCGTACCAGACGGATTCTTTTTTAAGACCACCTCTTTGCCGATCCTGACAGGCATTATTACTTTATTTTTCACTTCATTGTAAATTTTCGGGCTTTTATCGTATTCAATCCCTTGATACCTCGAAAGTGCGAAAGTCGTTGCTATCTTCATTTTGGGTCTCTAGTTGTATTGAATAGGGGCAGCTGTAATACCCCAAAATTTACCCTTCATTTTTCTTGGAAGCATGGGATTATGTTTTGCACTTCATTGGCATCATACTAGGTCATACTCATTGCATACTGCATTAGTGACATGAAAATCAGGTTTTGATTGATCACTCCTTAACAGAAGGAGCCCACACAAAGCAAGATTGAGAATTGGACTTCATTCTCTAGTATACAAGTCTCAAGGGTCTCAGGGGGCTCCAGGTGTCTCATTATGGTCCTTAGTTCATCAGTGAAGGATTCAGAGCTATCAGAGTGTTCATATGGATTTAATCAGGAAATTAGGGTTTCATGGCTACCTGCAACAGGCAATGCTTGGTTGGAAGTAGAGGAGCTTATCCATGTCATGATTGGAGAGGTATCTTGGCATAGGAAGATTCACAATTATCTCGGAAAGATCCATTGGCAAACAGTGCAATCAGTCCCTGATCATTTTTGCCCTAAAATTAGGGTTTGGTATAAAATCAGTTTATTTCTGATTCTTTGGGTGAAACTCTTTTCCATGGTCCTCCATATGTCCACAAGGGTCTACATACAAAAAAATCAGCTCTTTATTTGAGCCAGAGGTGCTTCAATTGATCACTGGAATCGAGAATCAGACGGTTTTGGAAAAGTCAACTGTGGGGCCAGAAAAGTCAACTCCTGACATTTTAAAAGTGGAATCTCAAAATCCATGCCTAGGGGATCCTACAAGTGAAATTTGATCAAGGTTAGATGATGGATTCATCATTTAATCAGGAATTGGAAAAGTTACTTAATTTGGAAATGGTTGACTTTCCATTTAGGGCAAGTTTTCATGATTGTTGCACTCACTTTAAGCCCATTTTCCATCAAGATAAGAGATCCATCTGAAAATTTCTCCAACATGAAATTTGTTCCTCTTGTTCCGAGCTTTCTATAAATATAAAGTTTGCTCCATTTGGATCAAGATTGAGAACGTTATGCTTAGTCAAAGTGAGACATATTTTTAGAACACTTAGAAACATTTCTAAGTCTCAAAATCTTCAAAGTTTGTCAAGACTTCTTGGCCAGTTTTCTTGCACTTCAAAGCACCAATTGCAAGTAGTTTCTTCACAACAATTATACCTTGCCATGTCCTCTTTCACCTCCCTTTAGAATCATCTCATTTGGATCGATGTTTTGAGAGATGCACTCACTTAAAGTTGGCACCATGACTTGATTTTCTAGGCAGATTTTAGGCCAAACTGGCCCAACCATTTTGCAATGTTGAGACATGATCTTGAGGGACATTTTTCACCTTCTTCCATTCATCATTTCCATTCATGCTCAACATGAAAGATGCCAAGCTGCATGATATCTTGCTACTGTTTGCATTATCTCATCATTTGGTGGCTTGTTCATCATGATATATGGCCACAAAGTCACCACTTTGAACTGTTTTCTTGTTTCCTTGCCTGACCAAGCCATGCTGCAGTCCATGTTTGTTTTCTCATTTGGCCATGCATTGTATATTCATTCACTTAAAAGTTTTCCAAATAAGGACAAAACCTCACGTGCCTTTTCTTTCCCTTTTCTAACACCACCTCACCATTTGCAACCAAAATGCATCATTTTGCCCATGAACAAATCATTTATTTCAGAGCCCATTAAGCATTTGATCCACCATATTTAAGAGCTAAAAACCCTAAACCTAAAAGGCTGGCTGTGGATTTTCGAGCAAGGCAAGTTTCATCACAAGTCAGATTTCCTTTTCTCACCAAGTTCTTGAAGTGAAGTTGAAGCACCAAGAAGGAAGCATCATGTTCTTCCATTCTCTCCACAATCAAGATGCAGTGGACCAAGCTTCCACTAGGTACCTTTATTACTCCTCTTCCATCGCCATGTATTGCTTACTATGCTTATTATCATTATTGTTTACCATGCTTGTTTCATGCCATTACCATGCTCATCATCATTACCATGCTAATCATATGCTTGTGTTTACTTCTGAAGCCCTCAACACGAGGCAATGTCTATGTTGTTGGTTTATGTTGTTGCTTGTTGCTCATATCTGTGGCCATGTGGACATCTTGTTGACAATATTTCTCCATGATTAAGCCGTCATTTTACTCAAACAAGGATACCATGTTAATCTCCACATTTCATACTTGAGTTCTGGTTTTTATTTCATGTCATTTGTGCATTATAGTGCTTGTATTCTTGAGTGGATGTTTGAAAAAAACTCACTGCATGTTCTGGGTTTCTTTTGAATGGCGCTAGGGTTTCTGGTTTAGTGAGGAAGACGACCACGTGTCGTCTTATGAACCATTAGATCCAAGGCGCATGTTTTAATCGTGGCCGCCCGTTGCTATTTTGTCCTCTAGTGACTTAATGAAACGTGACTAATTGATACAATGTTACATGTTTTTTATTAAAACGTTGACTATTATTTGGATTGTGGGCCTACGCATTTCGCTTTCAGCACCCCCTTTCAGGGCCCATCAGCTCTAATCCACCTCTTTTCATTTTCTTTTTAATTCCAATTTATTTTCTGTTTTGATTTTAATTGATTTAAAATATTTTCTTTATTCATAAAAATACCCAAAAATATTTTCCACATTTCTTAATGCCTTATTTAATTTTATTTAATTTTTATTTTCGTATTTATTTAATGTGAATATTTTATTTCAATTATTAATTCTAAGTGGTTCATATTAGCATACATTTTTTTATTGATTTTATTTTAATGACTTAAAATTTTTTTTAGCTTTTGATTTTTGGGATGATGGTTGACCACTGTCCCATGGTCAACCTGACCTTTTCTTGGAATTTTATTTCCCATTTGCTATTTATTCTTGATTTATCCTTAACCTAGTCTTGTTGGTTGACTTTTAGTTTGACTTCTGTTTTATTTTAATTAATTCATGCACTAATTTTTATTATTTTTAAAATCTTTTTGGGAGATGATGATGTCCTGACCCCACCTTATTTAGTTTAATTTTTCATAATTTACTTGATTAATTTGCTATTTATTTGATATTTTTTAAATTGACTTGAATTTTCAGTTGACTTCTTTATGACCGATGTTTGACTTAGGGATTGCTTATGGCAATTGAAGAGATCTTTTGATCCTCCCTTGTTCATATCATATGCCATGTATTAAAGGCATTATATCTTGATTTTATTCGATCCTTACCTCATTTCCTGATTTAATTATTTCAGTGAACCTTTTGTGCATCTTTTTATCTATCTGATTCATCTGTCATTTGTTATACTTGTTTCTTTCATCCATGCTTCTATTGTTTGATTGTTTATCATGTTCATACTTCCCATGCCTTATTTAATGCTCCCTTATTTCATTCATTGATTCTTTGATTTGGGTTATATACTTGTTTACTTATCTGATTTGATTGACAATTGTTGCCTACATGTATGATGATTGAGGCATATATTCTTATTGTTTGATTGCCATGTGTCGCATTACGCAAAAAACCGGCGGAGAAAACGAAACAACAGAGCCGCCACCGTGCGTTATTTATCCCAAAAGAGGGAAAGGAAACGCTCGAAGTAAACCTGGATAGAACATGCTCTCGCGACCAAAGAGAGATGGGATCGGGAGTCGGTTATGCGAAGGGAAGGTATTAGCACCCCTACGCATCTGTCGTACTCGACGGGATCCACGCACAAAAGAATGGATAAGGTTGCTAAAAACTGATCACAAACTGCACACAAGGCTGGAAGGAAACACAGAAAGACAAAAGAAACCGAACTCGGCAGGATATCGCATCCTGGGCCTACGTAGCCTATCAAACACAGACATCAGAGTCGACGTAGTTCGGGACAGGGGAAACGTGCTCGCTAGGATGTCGCATCCTATGCATACGTATCTTCTCTAACTAGAGAAGAATCAGAGCACTCGTAGCTCGGCTAACGCACGCCAAACAAAACCACACAGGAAACCGACTGCCAATCGCTAGACTTATGTAAGACTCCACACAAACAGGCAAACATGGAGACCGAATGCCAATCGCTGGACTTACATCAGACTCCGAACCAACAAACACACACACACAGGAAACCGACTGCCAATCGCTGGACTTATGTCAGACTCCAACAAGCAAACAAGACACAGGAAACCAACTGCCAATCGCTGGACTTATGTCAGAGTCCAAACACACACAAAGGGGGTTGAAAAAGAAAAAGGGCGCCCGGAGAGATCAGCTCATCTCCTGCCTACGTACCTCATCTGGTATAAGGATCAGGGCGACGTAGTTCCCCTACGCAAGGAAAGAACTTCTAACCTAACCAGAGACTGGGAAATGACAAACTAGAAGGGAGCCTGACTCGAGCCTAATAGTTATCATGTAAATCCACCATGGCCCTAGGTTGAGGTTTCTATCCTAACTTGCACAGGAAGCAAGCTATCTTAAGCAGCACAAGCAAATACATACAAGCACACAAAGCAAGAACACACACTATATGCACACAATTGGGCTCATACAAGGTTAGGCTGTGAGACACAAGCCAACTGGAATCGGGTGTAGTTAGCTCTTAACCCTAACATTGAGAGTTAGGGTGAAGCAGATGAAATGGGAAGTGAGGATAAAACCTCACAGCTCTTATCCCTGGCCTGGGAGAGCTTCAAACAAATGAAAGTGTGGGAGTTCAGAAAGTAGGAACTTTTCTCCACATATGACTGACACAACAAAGATCTTGGGTTAATATCCACAATGCATCAACACAAGGTGTGTGAGCAAAGTGGACGACACACTGAATAGCAGGAGATGGATTACACATCTCTTTTATCTTCCAATTGCCTCATAAGAGGACTTTTCCTGCTTGGCACAAAGATAAACAAACACAGGCATTGCCTCTTAAGGAGGGCTTCAGACAGGTGCCTGTCCACATAACAGGACAGGTCTTCCAGACTACATGAAGTCAGAGAGTTATACCTCAGTGGTTAAGCAACCAAGCAAAGAAAAAGCAAGTTCAAAGGAACTCAAAGCAACTTAGGTACCTGTGAAAAATCTAACCCAATCAGTACACAGTTCAATCAATCAAACAGACAACAGTCAATCATACAGACAGACAAAGCATCAAGCACCAATGTGCAAGGCACAAGCCAATAGACACAACACAAATGACTTGGCATCAACCTACAAAACAACATAAGGTTAGCCAACATCAATCAACTAATCAATCCAAATGAGTGAACCACTTCAACCATGGTAATGTGCTTCTTAACCTGAAATCCATAATCCAAACAGTGAGTCCAAACCACTAGGTCGAAGCCTAGGGTCAAAAGTAGGTCAAACATTCAAAACAGAACATGAAATTTAACATGAATCAACTTCATTCAATCAGGAACACATTCCAAAAGGTCCCATATCAATATCATTAACCAAAAGCATTTCATGAACCAAACATGGCAAGGTATGCAAATTGTGACCACATTGTGACATCAGAAGAAATAAATGCACATTAAATCAAAAATGATTCGAATAATCTTGGCAAAATTCATGAGTAAACAGGACATACAACATGATCATCACACAAAAAATTAGAGGCATTGGACATCATTAGGCATGGCAATCACATAGCATAAGTCAAGACAAGCACAATAAGCACATGTGTGACACAAATTGTCACACCAGGTTAGCATAGGCATAAAATAGGAATGGTAATTGGTAAAAACCTCAAACAAAATCCAAAACAACACTCAACATGTCTAGAAATCGTATGCAAAAATTCAGAAGCATTGGATAAGAAACAAGCATTTTGTGATCAAATGAAGTTCAAGGCAATTTTAAAGCTCAAATGTGACCATCCGGAATGCAAAATCTCAATTAAATCAGAAATGATTCAAATAATTCCAACAAAATTCATGAGCAATCACAACATCTATAACATGCATCACATAAAAAATCCGGACAATTGGATATCATTTGGCAAGGCAAACACATCACATAAGTTGAACATCACAAGGTGTGGCACAAATTGTCACACCAACTTAGCATGATCATAAAACAGCAATGGTAATTGATAAAAATACCAAATCAAAACCAAAATGTCAAGCAATGTGTCTAGTTATAGCATGTAAAATTTCACATTCATTGGATAAGAATCAAGCATTTCACAAATGATATAGCAAGGCAATGTCAAATATGGACACATGATCAAACCTTCTAGCACCAAAAAATATCCAGCCAAGCACAATTTTCATTTTAAAGATAAAACAATAATAGACAAAATGAGGAACATAATGCAAAAAATTGGGATGAATTTGGATTAATTTTCAAATTGTTGTGAATTTTAGAAGTTGATGAAAAAAATAAAAAATGAAATATGAATAATGCATGAAAATGTAAAGAAATGAGAAAATGCAAGGCTATGTGAAACGCTCCCAACCGGATTCGAACCCTGGCAACATTCAAATCTACACGCGCGCCAAACAAAACGACTGCGTTTCACCAGGCCAAACCCTAAGCGCGCGCTCAATGCATTCAAAAAATCCGCAGGAAACATGCATGCGTTCCGCAGGTAATGCTATGCGTTTTCGCAGGTAATTTCATAGGTAAATCCCCAGCAAAACTGGAAAATGCATGAACATGATGAACACGACGAAGATCTTCATCCAATTTTCCAGAATTTCCTCAAACATTCCAGAAATGAAAAACGTGCACATCAATCAACTCATCATTCATCATACAACAAGAATCCATGCATCATTCATGCAAAAACATCAAGATGAACACGAATCGAATGAATCAAATATTCACATCAAAACTTAAATCACATGGATCTAACTCAATTCAGCATGAAATCACTCCATTTTTGTTCCAGAATTACCACCAATAAAGGATCTACACATTTAGCATAATGATTTACAAAATTAAAGAGGTCGAAAATGTAACCTCTTGATGAGCAGATTTGAAATCCCTTGCTTCCAAGCTTTGCCACGCCTCAAATCTCTTCCAATATGCTTCTTGAGGTGAATGATGATGAATGCAAGGTTCAAGGATACACCAAACCAGCTCAAGCTTCAACTTCCATGGATGCTTCACACCTTGAACACGAACAAAAATGCAACAATTTCCTCTGTTTCCTCGTGCAAATGTGCTCAATTATAGCTCAGGATGATGAATGAGTCAAGGAAAAGTGATAGTGTTTGAAGGATTTTGCAAAAAAAGTGAGAGAGAATTTTTGAGATTTTTGTGATTCTAGATCTAGAATTGGTAATTGTGATGCAATCAGTTATGATTAAGGCTATATAGTCCATGCTAATCATGTTTAGGCAATGGTTTAAGCAAATGCAAATGAGATTAGGGACTTTGTGGTGTGAATGCAAAAAATCAATTTCATACTCCATGCACCCTCATGCACGTGAACAGTGCATGTGCAAGGCCAAAATCCACTTAAAATGTGTTCATGCAAGCTTTGGAAGTGATATTGTGTGCATATATTCAACCAAAATGAGTTTATGAAATTTCTTCCCAAAATCTTCATGAATGAGCCAATGCCATGCAAATGAGATTTCATGCCATGTAATTATATGCTTGGAAAATACATGTTATAAGGATCAAAATGCCAAAAGAACCACTCATTTTGGAGTTTTGGTTTGAAAGTTATACTCATTTGAATTTTTGAACACACTTTGCCATGTTTGAACCATATCTCCTTAACCACACATGAGAAATTCATGATACTGGACTTTTTGGAAATGGGAGAGAAAGATCTTCAACTTTCATGTTGGACAAAATTTCATTTGAAGCTTTCTTGATGATGTAATCTTGAGTTGAAGTTGGTCAAAAACCTCTCCATTTTTGGAAAGTTCAAATTACAGGTCACTTGCTATTTTTGGAAAGTCTTGATCTGACTTCAAATTCTTCAATGTTGATGTTTGAGAGGTCAAATGAGACTTGTTTACACATGAATGAGGCCTCTCTGATCATTTCCCATCTCCAAATCCATAGTTGAGTTGACAGTTGACTTCTGTTGACTTTTGTGGTCTCAGATGATTTGCACATGGACTGATGATCTCTGAGCCTCCAATACTTGGCCAAACCACTTCAAAATGATCCTTGAATCATTTGAACTCATGGGAACCACCCTAGGGCTTTGATTCTCATGGAGAATGCTCTTGTTGCCTTGCACAACTGAATCTCCTAACCAGTCTTGCTTGGTGACATGTGATGGACTATGCAATGGACAATGCAATGTTAATGACCTAAAATGAAAATGTATATACAAATGGGAGGTGAAAATTTGAGGTGCTACAGCTGCCCCTATTCAATCAACTGGGAACCTGAACGGATGAGAGCAACGGCTGTCAGACCTTCAAGGTAAACAGGGATTGAATACCAAAGAACCGTAGAAATTTGCACTCTACGGGATATGATACAGGATATTTGCAACAGTAACCAGATAAGACGTTTACCGACGACTCTACTGGGGATTTTGATTTTTATCAAAGGAAAGATACAGCGAGACGTCAACGGACGAAAGGGAAAAACTCAACGTTTATCGACACCAACAGAGAGGTGACCAGACATTAATGAATGACTGGGAAGACTCGACCAGAACGTCAACGGACGAACGGGAGAAGCTCGACGTTTATCGACACCAATGGAGAGGTGACCAGACATCAACGGATGAATGGGAAAGACTCGACCAGACGTCAACGGACGAACGGGAGAAGCTCGACGCTTATCGACACCAACGGAGAGGTGAACATACATCAATGATGCATGGGAAAGGGATACAACTATACGTCAACGGACGAATAGGAAAAACTCAACGTTTATCGACACCAACGGAGAGGTGAACACTTCACTGGGGAAGGAAAACAAAATATTTGCAACTGGAAACCAGATAGGACGTTTACCGACGACTCTACTGGGGATTTTTGGCTGGGGAATTACCAGACATTTACCGATGACTGGGATAAAGACTCGACGTTTACTGACATCAAAAGATGATGTTTACCGACATCAAAGAAAAATGACCAGACATTTACCGATGACTGGGATGAGACTTGATGTTTACCGACATCAAAAGATGATGTTTACCGACATCAAACAAAGACGACCAGCCATTACCGATGACTGGGGAATAGGATGTGCAACCAGACGTCAACGGACGACCAGGCAAAAACTCAACGTTTATCGACACCAACGGAGAGGTGAATAGACATCAACAGATGACCTGTGGGGAAGAGATACAACTAGACGTCAACGGACGAATAGGAAAAACTCAACGTTTATCGACACCAACGGAGAGGTGACCAGACATCAACGGATGACCTGGGGAAAGGATAGATGTTACGCACATCGAAAGATGATGTTTACCGACATCAATAAAGGGACGACCAGACATTTACCGATGACTGGAATGGGACTCGATGTTTACCGACACCGAAACAATGGTGTTTACCGACACCAAAAAAGGACACACACGGGTGCAAACATGACACTTACCAGTATCACAAGAACGACATCTTCAATATGTCAAGGCGAGGCTAAACACTTGCTGGGGATCTCACTGGGGAGAATCAAGCTTTCCTTCCACGGACGGGTGAGGAAATAAACCTCTTTGAGGAGTTATCAATCCTGAATGCTGTCAGGAGCAATTGTAGCAAATGTGCCATACAGATGTTGAACAACGATCCGCCTCTACCGGGGATATGGTCGGATTAGGTTTAACACATGAATGCATATGTTTGAATTTTTCGATGGCGTAATGCTCCATATTAAATGGAAATACTACGTGATTTGAGGATGCAATGATCACTACATGCAAAATGCAAATGATAGAAATTCCTGCTGGGGAGCAAACTGATTAGATTCTCCAACTCTGTGGGGAAAACTCTGTCTGAGGAACATGCTCTGCGGGGGAAAAGCACCAACTTCTCACTCATACCGGGGAATGGCATTGCTGCTGGAGAAAGGATAGATCCTACCGGGGACAACCTTCACTGGACCCAATCCACTCGGGGACTCCGCTAGGGACACAACCAATGCGACTTTACTGGGGACGACCCATCCACGGGTAGAATAAACTCTACTGGAGATAATTTTCAACGAACATGATCCACTCGGGGAAATGCTGGGAAAAACCATCAACACAACCCTGATGAGAAAGGCATACACCACCTTGTTGGGGAAATAATATACCAGACCATGCTGGGGATAGACATCCACAACACTGCCGGGGAAAAGCGTTCACGACCACGCTGAGGATAGCAGTACTTCAAACCAGACTGCTAGGGAATAAACTCCACTGACACCTCCGCTGGGGATACAACAACCTTCCACCTCGGTGGGGATTAAAAATTTTCAGACTCAGTGGGGAACTTGGCAGCTTTCAGACTAGCTGGGGATAAACCACCTCCAAGCCTCCTAGGGAGTTAAAACTTTAGACCTGCTGGGGAAACACTATCCACAGACGTCTCTGCAGGGGAAAGTAGTTTTGATAACCTTCAGACTTGCTACTTCCAAGCCTACTGGGGAATCATCCTCAATCCGGCTGAGGAATTTCTGATCTTGACTACGCTGGGGAGACAAGTCTCGAACTTGCTTCAACTGCTGGGGAACATCCCCATCCTCTCACACTGCTGAGGAAACAACTGTGGCTTATCTGCTTCAGCCAAGAATCAAAAGGTAACAACCTGCAAAACAACACGACAAACATGCACCAGGGAATTGCATGGACAAGATACGCTCAAGTGTCCTCAACATTCAAAATGATTTTCAAATGTTTTATCTTTCTGCACGTTATTGTCTAGCCTTCATGTTTTCATATGCAATGCTTATCAAAAATTCGGACGTTTTTGCAAACAAAACAGCAAAAATAAAAACAAGAGAGCAATTTATCTGAATAACGACTTTTATTGATTGAAAATGGGCCTGAAAAGGCGAATACATCGGGAAGCAATTCCTAGAAAGAGGTAATTACGCACAAAAGGAAAATTTTATCCTAATGGCAATGTGAATACGGCATCCACTATTTCCCAATTCTGTTATGACTCACAGATCATCAGTTTTCTCCCAATTCCTTGCTTTCTGAGAAGAATGACTGGACTGATCATACCCTTCGAGATGGTAGACAACGAAGCACGATGAAGTACAGATAACTCAGACTGTAGTCTTCGCTTTTAATCCCTCTTTTGCCTGGATCGCCCTTGCGGGTTTTCAATCCACCGGGATACCCATTTTTGCCTAAGCCGCCCTTGCGGGTTGTTGACTTACCGGGTGTACAAATTCTTTTTATTTTTATCCCTAACTTTTGCCCGAACCTTTTCTTCTTCTTTTTTTTTTGGTTCGCCGGGATGCCCCTTTTTGCCTGGACTATTTTATTCTTTTCGTCCAGCGGGTCAATTTATGTGAAGTATTTTTTTGACTACATCTGAGTTAACAGGGGACGGAAAATCTTCACCATCCATAGTTGTAAGCATCAAGGCTCCACCAGAGAAAACCTTCTTAACAACATATGGACCTTCGTAATTGGGAGTCCATTTGCCCCTGTTATCTGTACCGGGAGGAAGGATCCTCTTCAAAACTAAATCACCAGTCTGATAGCTTCGAGGACGCACTTTCTGATCAAAGGCTCTCTTCATCCTTCTCTAATACAACTGCCCATGGCACACAACCGCTAACCGTCTCTCTTCGATAAGGCTCAACTCATTAAACCTTGTTCGAATCCATTCAGCTTCATCAAGCTTGACATCCAACAAAAACTCAGAGAAGGAATCTCCACTTCAACAGGTAGGACAACTTCCATACCATACACAAGGGAGTACGGGGTTACCCCGGTTGACGTACGTACTGAGGTACGGTACCCATGCAAAGCGAAAGGCAGCATTTCATGCCAATCCTTATACGTCACGACCATCTTCTGCACAATCTTCTTAATGTTCTTGTTTGCAGCCTCTACAGCACCATTCATCTTCGGTCTGTAAGGAGAAGAATTGTGATGTTCAATCTTGAAATCTCTGCAAAGCTCTTTCATCATCTTGTTGTTGAGATTCGAACCATTATCAGTGATGATTCTCTCAGGAACTCCATAACGACAGATGATTTCTTTCTTAATGAACCGGGCAACCACTTGTTTGGTAACATTGGCATAGGAAGTTGCTTCCACCCACTTGGTGAAGTAATCAATCGCGACCAGGATGAAGCGATGTCCATTAGAAGCAGTAGGCTCAATCTTCCCAATCATATCAATCCCCCACATGGCGAACGGCCAAGGCGAATTCATGACATTCAGAGGGCTTGGTGGTACATGCACTTTATCAGCATAAATCTGGCATTTATGGCACTTCCGAGCGTATTTGAAACAATCGGATTCCATAGTCATCCAGTAATAACCGGCTCTCAACAATTTCTTGGACATTGCATGACCACCAGCATGGGTACCAAAAGATCCTTCATGCACTTCCTGCATCAACATGTCTGCTTCGTGTCTATCCACGCATCTGAGCAGAACCATGTCAAAGTTCCTCTTGTATAACACATCATCCTGATTCAAATAAAAGCTTCCAGCTAGCCTTCTCAGGGTTTTCTTGTCATTCTTTGACGCTCCTTCAGGATACTCCTGACTCTTGAGGAAGTTCTTTATGTCATAATACCACGACTTCTCATCAACAACAGACTCGGCTGCAAACACATACGCAGGCCTCTCGAGTCGATTCACCGCAACATGTGGCACATGATTCCACCAATGAACTTTGATCATAGAACACAAAGTAGCCAAGGCATCAGCCATCTGATTCTCATCCCGGGGGACGTGATACAACTTCACTTTCTTGAAGAACGTCAGTATCCTTCTGGTGTAATCTCTATAAGGAATCAAATGCGGCTGATTGGTATTCCAATCTCCATTGACCTGGTTGATCACTAGAGCGGAATCTCCATAAATGTCAAGTGTTTTGATCCTCAAATCAATGGCTTCTTCTATACCCATGATACAAGCCTCATACTCAGCCTCGTTATTGGTGACATCAAAAGTCAATCTGGCAGAAAAAGGTATATGAGCCCCTTTAGGATTGATAAGCACTGCCCCAACACCGTTGCCATTCATATTCACAACCCCATCAAACATCAATGTCCACTTGTCATCAGGATCCGGTCCTTCCTCGACAAGAGGCTCTTCACAATCTTTCATCTTCAGATACATAATGTCTTCATCAGGGAATTCAAACATCATCGGCTGATAATCATCGATCGGTTGCTCGGCAAGGTAGTCTGACAGAATACTACCTTTGATGGCCTTCTGCGACGTGTACTGGATGTCATACTCAGTTAAAATCATCTGCCAACGGGCAACACGTCCGGTGAGAGCCGACTTCTCAAAGATGTACTTCACTGGATCCATCTTAGAAATCAACAAAGTGGTATGGTTCAACATATACTGCCTCAGTCGGCGAGCAGCCCAGGCCAAAGCACAACAAGTTTTCTCAAGCTGTGAATATTTGATTTCACAGTCGGTAAACTTTTTGCTAAGGTAGTATATGGCATGCTCTTTTCGACCAGACTCGTCATGCTGTCCCAATACACACCCCATCGAGTTCTCAATCACTGACAGGTACATTATCAGAGGTCTCCCAGGAATAGGAGGTATAAGGATCGGAGGTTTCTGTAAATATTCTTTTATCTTGTCTAAAGCTTTCTGACAGTCATCATTCCACCTGATTGCTTGATTCTTTCTTAGCAATTTGAATATCGGTTCACACGTGGCAGTTAGGTGAGATACAAACCTTGCAATGTAGTTCAATCTCCCTAAAAACCC
Organism: Lathyrus oleraceus; assembly: GCF_024323335.1. Lineage (NCBI taxonomy): Eukaryota > Viridiplantae > Streptophyta > Magnoliopsida > Fabales > Fabaceae > Lathyrus > Lathyrus oleraceus. Next base: position 140,347,886 of record NC_066585.1, on the reverse strand, counting down.
ACGAACCTGCTTTTCTGTTTTCGGTTCAGGCATTTCTCGAATAGCTTTGACTTTTTCTGGATCAACCTCAATCCCTTTCTCATTGACAATTAAGCCCAACAGCTTCCCGGATCGCACACCAAACGTACACTTGTTTGGATTCAGCCTCAGTTTGAACTTTTTCAGTCTATCAAACAACTTCTGCAAATTTACCAGGTGCTCCTCTTCTGTCTGCGACTTCGCAATCATATCATCCACGTACACTTCAATCTCTTTGTGCATCATGTCATGAAAGAGAGTCGTCATAGCCCTCTGAGAGGTAGCACCGGCATTCTTCAGCCCAAATGGCATCACCTTATAGCAGAACGTGCCCCAAGGTGTAATGAATGTCGTCTTTTCCATGTCCTCTGGCGCCATCTTGATCTGATTGTAACCAGAAAAACCGTCCATGAAAGAGAAAACCAAGGATTGAGCCGTATTATCAACCAATACATCAATGTGAGGTAATGGGAAATCATCTTTTGGACTCGCTCTGTTCAGATCTCGGTAATCGACATACACTCTGACTTTATCGTCCTTCTTCGGCACGGGAACGATATTGGCCACCCACGGGGGATAAGTAGTCACTGACAGAAAACCCGCATCCAACTGCTTCTGAACCTCTTCCTTGATCTTAACAGCCATGTCAGGACTAGTTCTCCGAAGCTTCTGCTTGACTGAGGGACAATCTTCTCTGAGAGGTAGTCTATGCACCACAATATCGGTATCCAACCCAGGCATATCTTGATACGACCAGGAGAATATCTCCACATACTCTCTCAGCATCTCAATCAACCTTCTTTTGACATCTTCTTTCAAAGCAGCCCCGATCTTAATATCTTTTCTGGCGTCCTCAGTACCAAGATTAATCACTTCCAACTCCTCCTGATGAGGTTGGATGACCCTTTCATCTTGCTTCAATAATCTGACCAATTCTTTAGGGAGTTCACAGTCTTCCTCACTCTCCTCTTCAGCTTGGTAGATGGGATTATTGAAATCATACTGAGCCATAACAGAACTGTTCATAGTGGGATCCGTAAGATCGATTCTGCATGTTTAATGCTTTATTTTAGAAAAAAGAGTTCAAGAAAGTCACAAAAAAAACAAAAACATTGCCATTTTTATTTTTTGAAAAAAATGAAAAACAAAACAGAAAGACAGGGATCACAAAATTGTTTGCAAAACGTCCTTTATTAATGATATCATTGAAAAACACGATGAGGCCCTACAATGAAATACTACGCCTTGGGCAGAACGTAGGGTTTTGTGCAAAATGAAAAACAAAAGAAAATTACTCTGTTTGAAGAGTAACTTGGACCACATCTTCTGCTGTCCAATTGTTGATCGACTCCCCTGGTGCACACGGGCGAACCCAGTTGTCTAGATCACACTCACTGTCACTGTCTTCACTACCGGTTGCAAAGACGTCACCGTGATTCATCAGCCCAGCGCTGGTAAAGGTACTCGGACCTGTCTGCACAATCTGCTCCGCCTGCAGAGGTTGGTAACCAATACCAAACTTGTCTTCTTTCACGGGCAAATCCACCATCTTGCCCCAGCCTTCTAAATTACCAAAGTTGACAACTTCCACTGCCTGCTTGTACGATGCAATTGAGGCACTTGGCTTCTTCTGCTCAGCAAAAGCCACCCTCTCAAGAGCAACAGTCTCGAATGCCTGACATAAAGTTTCATGGATCTCGCCATCCACCTCTACATACTTGAAAGAGGATAGGTGACTCACCAGAATGTCTTCTTCACCGCACACAGTCACAATCTGACCGTTCCAGACATACTTTAGCTTCTGGTGGAGAGTTGACGAAACTGCCCCAACTGCGTGAATCCAAGGACGCCCCAATAAACAACTATATGCGGGCTGAATGTCCATCACATAGAAGATAATACTGAACATCTCCGGGCCAATCTTCATTGGCAATGTGACTTCACCAAAAACAGACCGTTTGGATCCATCAAAAGCACGAACAATCAGATCGCTCGGAGTAAGGACAACCCCTTCAACATCAATCTTACCCAGAATCTTCTTAGGCAGCATATTCAAAGACGAGCCAGTGTCCACCAGCACATGGGACAACAATGCGCCTTTGCACTCCATGGTGATATGCAGGGCCTTGTTATGGTTGCGACCTTCAGGCGTCAAGTCCAGATATGTGAACCCCACACCATGCCTAGTACTCACATTAGCAATTACACCCTCCAACTGGTTGACAGAGATCTCTTGAGGCACGTAAGCCAGATTCAGCATCTTCAACAAGGCATTACGGTGTGCCTCAGAGCATAGCAGCAATGAGAGTATCGAAATCTTGGACGGAGTTTGATTCAGTTGATCTACAATCTTGTAGTCACTCTTCTTTATAATCTTCATGAACTCCTCCACGTCCTTCTCAAACGAACCCTCAGGCGCTTCTTTCTGAGCAGGTTCTTCATCAACCACAGCCTGTTTACCCTTAGCCTTGGCGAGAGCTTCGACATTATTATCTCTCAACAGTTGTGGTGCAAACAGACGACCACTTCTGGTAAAACCTCCTGGTCCCCCAACATTATCCACAACTGGACTTGCAATCACCGGAGTCTTACTCGGCACACCAATAGTCACAAGAGACTGATTAATCGGCCTGATCTGACTTTCATCCCTTCAGTTACTACAATAAGCGTTGTCGTATTTCCACGGCACAACCCTACTATTCTCAACAGTTCTTCTACCAGACACAACAATAGTAGTTGGAGCACTGACGGTTACAGGAGCAGAAATGGTAACAGGAGTACCACTAGCTATAGGCGCATTAACAGTTCTCTGGCCACGTCCCTCGGACGGTTTGAAATAAATAGTGACGGTTGACACCACCCCACGTTCTTGCACGGCCCGACTAAACTGTAAACAGCCCTCATCGATCAAATTCTGAATACCAGCCTTCAACTGATCACAACCATTTTCTGACTCTGCACAGTCTACACAACCCTCACAACAGCCCGGGAATACCCCTCCTTTCAACAAACGATCCTTCACAACCAGTAATGAAGTCTGAATCTCATCAACACTGACCATCAGGTCTTCAGCTTCACCGTCTTCCAAATTGTTAACTCTATGCGCGCCATGCTAAGGCATAGGGTTGTTCACAACATTCGGCACAGGAGCAAAATTGATAGTTTTAGCGTCAATTAAGTCCTGGACCTTATGATGGAAAGCCCGGCAGTTCTCAATGCGGTGCCCCGGAGCACCAGAATGGAAATCACAACAGACGTTGGCATCATACCCAGGTGGTACTTTTGTCAACGGAGCCATGGTGCGCAACTCCACAAATCCCAATCTGAGCAACTCAGATAGCAACTCAGCATAGGTCATTGGCAACGGGTCAACACGTCGATCAGGCATCCTCTGTCTCGGCTGATACGGACGTTGCTGTTGTTGTTGTTGTTGTTGTTGTGGTTGTTGAACCCTCTGTTGTTGCTGTTGACGAGGTTGAGGTGCTGGAATGGTTACAGCAGCAACCTAGCGATATTGCCCTCTGTTCGTACTTCTCCGATGTTGCACAGCGTTGGTTTCACCCTCTCTCCTACGAGGTGCCCCAGCAAATGGTTTCTTTGAAGACGAGGACCCTGCATCCTGAATTTTTCCAGCTTTAATCAAACTCTCAGTCCTCTCCCCACAAATTACAACGTCTGAGAAACTACCGAATGGGCAACTCCCCATCCGGTCCATGAATACACCTTGTAATGTTCCGATGAACATATCGGTTAACTCCCTCTCCAGCATAGGGGGTTGTACTCGTGCAGCCAACTCACGCCACCTCTGGGCGTACTCCTTGAAGCTTTCACCAGATTTTTGACAAAGACTCTGCAACTCAGTCCGGCTCGGCGCCATGTCCATATTATGTTTGTACTGCCTCAAGAAGGCCTCACCCAAATCTCTCCAATTTCGGATAGAATCTCTCTTCAACTCCATGTACCAATCCAAGGACGCCCTAGACAAGCTATCCTGGAAAAAGTACATCCACATTTTTTCGTCGTCTGTATAAGCAGAGATCTTCCGGTAGTACGCCTGCACGTGGGTGCAAGGACAAGAAGTACCGTTATATTTATCAAATGAATGCGCTTTGAACTTATAGGGAATTCTCAAACCTTCAACCAACCCCATGTTCGTAACATCAAACCCCAGGGAGTTCTGACATTCCATAGCTCTGATTTTCTCAGCAAGGGCATCAACTTTCCGATCCCTCTCTTCAACTCTTCCAACAACTTCATCATCCTCACTGAGGAGCGTGAACATGTCCTCCTGTCTGTCAACCAGGGGAGCAGGATGGCGAATCGGAGCCCGGGTAGCTCTGGCATTAACAGTCTCTGCAGCAAGAGGTTGTCCATTGATTCTGATACCCCTCAATTCATCCCCTACAGCGTAGTCATTGACGGGAGCAGCAGCAGCATTATCATGAACCGGGACACCCACTGGTGAAGCACGACTAGGTGGTGGGAGCACAGCTTCCTGTCTCTGGGCTAAGGCACGCAGCTCCTCTTTCCCTTGAACGACCCCTTGCATCATGGTCATGAATTGGGCCATGTTAGCCCTCATCTCAGCCAATTCTGCTTGAACCTGGTCCATGTTCCTCTGATGATTGAGTCTGGTTGCGTAGCGGTGCGGATGTTGATCAGCTATCCTGCCTGAACACAGGAACCAGAGTGAGAAGTCTCGATCAAGAACACTTGTAATGCAAAATGATATGTGTATGATGCCTATGATGCGTATGATGCACATGATATGTGTAAGAACAAAAATTGTTCTACAACAGATTCCATGATTTTGATGATAACAAAGGATGAAACCAAAAATGGCACCCTAACGAAAAGTTTCTAAGTGTGCAGGGTTCTAAGGAAAGAAGGAAGAAATCATCAGATACATAATCATATCAGATACAAATTATCAGAAGATCAGGAGCATCTGAAGTAGAAACACGTTCAAGAAAGTCTAACTCTGAGCAAAACAGCAAAATATCAGAAGCATCTGAACAAGAAGTACGCTCTAGAAGTTCTAACTCTGAACAACGGTATGTCAAACTCCAGAAGCTCTCAGCGCTATCTGAAGAAACCATCAGAACTCAAAAGAGATCAACATCAAAAGTTAGATAGCAAGATTCCAAGATTCCAAGAAACATGAAGACTCTGATCATGGATTTGCTAATAAAGAAAGAGTAACGTTAACTTCAAATAAAGGCTTGGCAATGGATTTCCTAATACAAAAAGAGACGTTAAACTCCAAATTCAAATGAAAAGGAACTATATTTGGAAAGTAGTCATTCGAGGAGAGAAAGTTGTCTTGGCAAGAAGCTATATAAGTTATGGCATTAATTCAAATTATAATCCATCAACGACTACTTCACTCCTATATAAAGGACTGCAAATCAACATTGAGAATACATGAATTAACTGAAACATCAACACACATAAACACGTTTTATTCTCTCAATCTTCACGAAGCTTTTGCTTAGAACGTGAAACACTTTGTTCTTGCTGTTGTAATATTTGCTTATCTTAGAAGCACTCTAGATTACATAAGTCTTTATCCTTGTTTTTATTTCCTCAAGTGACTCTGCGCAGTCTGTATACTTGAGAGGACTAAGAGATCTTTCTCTTAGACGTTGTTTGTAATCAATCTTTCAAGATTAGTGGATTAAGTCCTTGTTGAAGGCGAAATCACCTTGACCAGGTGGACTGGAGTAGCTTTGTGTTATAAGTGAACCAGTATAAATTCCTTGTGTGATTTTTATTTTGGAAAAAGCGCTTATTTTCCAAACAATTCAAACCCCCCCTTTCTTGTTTTTCTCACCTTCAATTGGTATCAGAGCTCCGACTCTGTTATTGATTTTCTAATCAAACACTTAACAGTGTAGAGAGATCCAGAACGAGAAAAACTATGGCCCACACAAATGAAAAGGATAGTTACAATGCTAAGCCTCATGTCTTTGATGGAGAAAAATTCGATTACTGGAAAGATAGAATTGAAAGTTTCTTTCTAGGCTATGATGCTGATCTCTGGGACATTGTCACAGATGGATACAAACCTCCTATCACAGAGGATGAAGCTGAAGTTCCCAGAAGTAAGATGTCAGATGATCAGAAGCGAGCTTTCAAAAATAATCACAAGGCCAAAACCATACTCCTCAATGCTATATCTTACAACGAGTATGAAAAGATCACCAACAGAGAAACAGCCAAAGACATACTTGACTCTCTAAGGATGACTCATGAAGGAAACTCTCAGGTCAAAGAGACAAAGGCTCTGGCGCTTATCCAGAAATATGAAGCTTTCAAAATGGAAGATGATGAAGCCATAGAGGCAATGTTCTCTAGATTCCAAACTCTGATTGCAGGTCTCAAGGTTCTAGACAAAGGATACACAACTGCAGACCACGTCAAAAAGATAGTCAGAAGTCTGCCAAAGAAATGGAGACCCATGGTTACTGCTCTGAAGCTGTCAAAGGATCTGAACAATATCAGTCTTGAAGAACTTGTCAGTTCCCTCAGAAGCCATGAGATAGAACTAGAGGAAGATGAGCCTCAGAAAAGGAACAAGTCCGTAGCATTAAAGTCCAGATATGAAAGACGCAAACCTGACAGAACCAAAGCTCTCCAGGCAGAAACTGAAGATACTGATGACTCTGAACCAGAAGATTCCGATGATGAAGAAGAATTGTCCCTCCTGACCAGAAGAGTTAAACAACTCTGGAAAAAGAGGAACAACAACTTCAGAAGACCAAGACCCAGAGGGGATCGATCAGAATCAACCTCAAAAGGTAAAACTAACAAAGATATTACTTGTTATGAATGTAAAGAAACAGGTCACTACAGGAATGAATGCCCCAAGCTAAAGAAAGACAATTCTAGAAAAGAAAGCTTCAAGAAAAATACCTTCAGGACAAAGAAAGGATTAATGGCTACCTGGGATGATAGTGAATCTGGGTCATCAGAATCTGACTCTGATGAACAGGCCAACGTGGCACTTATGGCTACCACATCCAGGAGCAGCTCAGATGAAGAATCTGAAGAGGTATTTTCTGAACTCTCTCGATCTGATCTAGAATCATGCTTTTCAGAAACTCTTAGCTCATATCAGAAATTAAAACAAAAGCTTAAAAACATAAAAGGCTGTCTTAAAGCAAAATTTGAAGAATGTGGCAAGCTTGAGATGACAATTCTAGCACGGGAAGATACAATCAGATCTTTAACATTAGAAAGAGATGGAGCAAAAAGAAAAAGCTTAGAATTAGAAGAAGCGTTGTCTCAAGCACCACAAACTTCAAATAAATTAATTTATGAATACGAAGAAGCCTTTCAAGAATTTCTGAAAAATGGAATAGGTAGGAGTATTATGGCATCCATGATTTATGGAGTCAGTCAGAACAATAAAAAGGGAATTGGGTATGATCCTAAGGAAGATAAAACTTCTACTAGTGACCAACTTAAATCTCCATTTTCGTATCACTATACACACACACAAGAACAAAAATTTGAAAATGCTAGAAAACCCAAAGTTATAAGAAACTATAGGAAAAATAATCAGAAAGGACCCAAGAGATTCTGGGTACAGAAAGATAAGATTGTTTATGTTGTAGATATCCTATGCAGCAAAGTTCAGACACCAGTCATGGTACCTGGACTCTGGATGCTCGCGACACATGACGGGAAGAAAGTCTATGTTCCAAAGTCTGGAACTTAAAGACGCTGGGTTTGTAGGCTTCGGAGGAGATCAGAAAGGAAGGATCAGAGGCTCCGGAACTATTGGTAATGGTACTCTTCCCTCTATATCTGATGTCCTTTACGTAGAAGGATTAATGCATAACTTGTTATCCATAAGTCAATTAAGTGATAACGGTTATGATGTAATCTTTAATCAAAAAACATGTAAAGCCATTAATCAAAACGATGGCTCTGTCCTTTTCACAGGCAAGAGGAAAAACAACATTTATAAAATTAATCTTTCTGATTTAAAAGAACAAAATGTTAAATGTCTGATGTCGGTTCATAAAGAGCAATGGGTATGGCATAGACGCTTGGGCCACATTAGCATGAGGAAACTTTCTCAGCTAAATAAACTCGAGTTAGTCAGAGGCCTACCTAAACTAAAGTTTTCTTCAGATGCTCTATGTGAGGCATGTCAGAAAGGAAAATTTTCAAAAACGTCTTTCAAAAAGAAAAATGTTGTTTCTACCTCTAAGCCTCTGGAACTTCTCCACATTGACTTATTTGGTCCTGTGAAAACAGCATCAGTCAATGGAAAGAAGTATGGACTAGTCATTGTTGATGATTATAGCCGCTGGACATGGGTGAAATTCCTAAAGCACAAGAGTGAGTCTCACTCTGTATTCACTAGTTTCTGCTCCAAAGTGCAAAAAGAATATGACTCTAAAATTATTAGAGTCAGAAGTGATCATGGTGGGGAATTTGAAAACAAAGATTTTGAGGAATTATTTGACTCTAATGGAATATCCCATGATTTCTCCTGTCCTAGAACTCCACAACAAAATGGAGTTGTAGAGAGGAAGAATAGGACACTCCAAGAAATGGCCAGAACCATGATCAATGAAACTAATGTGGCAAAGCACTTTTGGGAAAAAGCTGTAAATACAATGTGTTACATTCAGAATAGAATCTCTATAAGACCTATTCTGGAAAAGACTCCATATGAACTGTGTAAAGGAAGAAAACCAAACATTTCATATTTTCATCCTTTTGGATGTTCTTGCTTTATCTTAAACACTAAAGAACATCTGAACAAGTTCGATTCCAAAGCACAGAAAGGTATTATGTTAGGATACTCAGAACGCTCTAAAGGCTACAGAGTATACAACACAGAAACCAAAATTATGGAAGAATCAATTCATGTCAGATTTGATGATAAGCTTGACCCTGAAAAGTCAAAGCTAGTTGAAAATTTTGCAGATTTAGAAATCACTCTTGCAGGATCTGATAAAACTCCAGAAGCAACTGTCACTCAGAACTCTGAAGAAATTAAATCCCCAGAAATCCCAAAGAAAGTTAAAAGTCGTATCAACGTATCTGAAGATTTGATTCTGGGAAACAAGGACGAACCTGTCAGAACCAGATCTACCTTCAGGACCTCTGAAGATACTCCTCTGGGACTAGTGTCTCTGATTGAGCCTACGTCCTGTGATGCAGCACTTCAAGATAACGACTGGGTTTCAGCCATGCAAGAAGAATTAGATCAATTCACTAAGAATGATGTCTGGGATCTTGTTCCAAAGCCCAGAGGCACTCATGTTATTGGAACCAGATGGGTATTCAGAAACAAGCTGAATGAGAAAGGAGAAGTCGTCAGAAATAAAGCTCGACTGGTAGCTCAAGGTTATAGTCAACAAGAAGGTATTGACTATAATGAAACCTTTGCTCCAGTCGCAAGGTTAGAATCTATTCGTCTTCTGGTATCTTTTGCTATTAACCACTCTATCAAATTATATCAAATGGATGTCAAGAGTGCATTCCTTAATGGTTATATTTCAGAAGAAGTGTATGTCAACCAACCTCCAGGCTTTGAAAATCCAAATTTTCCAGAACATGTTTTTAAACTTAAAAAATCTTTATATGGACTTAAACAAGCTCCCAGAGCTTGGTATGAACGTTTAAGCAATTTTCTTCTGGAACACAATTTTATCAGAGGGAAAGTTGACTCCACACTCTTCTGTAAGAAACTTAATAATGATCTCATGATATGCCAGATATACGTTGATGATATTATTTTTGGTTCAGTTAACGCCTCTGTTTGTCAAGAATTCTCTGAGTTAATGCAGGCAGAATTTGAAATGAGCTTAATGCAAGAACTAAAGTTATTTCTGGGAATTCAAATTAACCAAACTTCAGAAGTTACATACGTTCGTCAAAGCAAATACATTAAAGATGTTCTAAATAAATTTGATATGGCTGACTGCAACTCTGCAAAAACTCCCATGCATCCGACGTGCATTCTTGAAAAGGAAGAAGTAAGCAAAAAGGTTTGTCAGAAGCTCTATCGAGGTATGATAGGCTCTCTTCTCTATCTGACTGCTACTCGTCCTGATATTCTCTTTAGTGTCTGTCTCTGTGCCAGATTCCAATCAGATCCTAGAGAATCTCATTTAACAGCAGTTAAGAGAATTCTCAAGTATCTGAAAGGAACTCCTAACCTGGGCCTGATGTATGAGAAAACATCAGAGTATAGACTTTCGGGTTACTGTGATGCAGATTATGCAGGAGATAGATTAGAACGAAAAAGCACATCTGGAAATTGCCAGCTTCTGGGAAACAATCTGATATCCTGGGCTAGCAAGAGACAGTCAACTATTGCTCTATCTACTGCAGAAGCAGAATATATCTCAGCATCACTGTGCACAACTCAGATGCTCTGGATGAAGAATCAGTTAGAAGATCTGCAAATCTTCGAGAGTAACATTCCTATCTTCAGTGATAATACTGTTGCCATTTGTCTAAGTAAGAATCCCATTCTACATTCCAGAGCTAAACACATTGAAATAAAACATCATTTTATCAGAGACTATGTTTAGAAAGGGATAGTAACATTGAAGTTCATTGATACAGATCATCAATGGGCAGATATCTTTACTAAGCCTCTAGCTGAAGATAGATTTCTTTTTATCTAAGAAAATCTGAACATTCAAAATTGCCCCGAATGAAGTGTGGCTCTGAAGATGTAAAATGAGACTCTGACATAAACAAATGTGCTTCTGCCTCTGACTCTGATACTTCTACCAGTTAAGAAGATATCTGAGTTAGAAATCTCCAGGAACCAATCCTTTGGTATTCCTGAAGATCAGATACATCAAAACACGTGGAGCACTTAGCGTCTAAGCCTAGAACTTCTAGACAGGTTTCCAGAAGAAAAATCAAAGGGCAAACGTTTTAAGATCTCCTCGAGCAGTGTGCATACTGTTGGGATTATACATTCATTAATGAGCCTTAATCATTTTTCCCCAAGCGTGCTAACTTGTGTTTTGTGCCAACGCTGAATTGTGTGTCGTTTTGCATGTGTTTTCGTTTAGGGTATTTAAACACTCCTCTCACATTTCACACACTTATCACTCTCACTCACTCTCAAACCCTCTCTGAAGCATTTCTCCAAACACTTCATCTTCATCTTTCTCTTTATCAACTATGGATGCTCAACAACAACAAGTTTTCAACTTTTCTCAACAAATGGAATCCAACGCCACAGCCCAAAGTTCAAGCATTTCCACTCCAACAGTTACAGGCGTTTCCATTACTCCAGTGTACAAGGAACCCCATGTTCTTGATCGTCAACCTCATATCAACCTAGCAACTCCCTTTGAGGGACTGGAAGTGTTATGTGAAACACTGGTGGACTTCGACAACATGAGAAGAAATGGAGTAGATCTTACTGAAGAACTCCGTCAACAAGGGTGGGAAAACTACTTCCAAAGGCTTTATGGCCCTGTTTACCCAAATCTCATCAAAGAATTCTGGAGATTTGCTGACGCTGATGACCATTTCATCGTCTCCTACGTATTGGGGGTAAAGATAGTGATTATTGAAAAGTCAATTGCTACTTTATTGAACATGGAGAAAGATGGAGGAATAAGGATTTACAACATCAACCCTAGGTCAAGGCGCGTTGCTCAGGAAATAAATCCAACCATTTTCAAACTCAACACTGAAGGCAATCCTTCAAAGAACAAAGAACTTCATCAGAACCTCAGAGTATGGCTCAAGATCATTCTGGGAACCATTCATCATCGCCCAACATCAAACTCCTCTGACTACATCAATACAGATCAGAAGTGCATTCTGTATTGCATTCACAAGGGTTTGAAGCTCTGCCTTCCTGCACTACTCTTCAGATATCTCAGAGACTCTGTAAGGGAGACAAGAAACAACATGAAACCCATAACCTACATCCCCCTGGGAAGACTTCTGTCTGATGTCTTCATCGAAAATGGGCTTGTAGATCATCTGGAGAAGAACAAGCTTATGGAAGATCTGGCAATAGATACTGGAAGGCCTCTGAACGCCAGAAATCTCAAGAGCATGGGAATCTTGAAGAAGATTCAAGTCAGACCCACGATGGACACCTCCTGGGACGCCTTGAAAGATCAGAGGAAGCTGCCCCATGGTCTTGCAAGGTTCTATAAGAATGAACCCAGAGACGCTATCCTCTTCTATATGCAGCGTCTGAAGGATGAAGGAGTCGACATCTCTGACTTTAGACTGGATGATTGTCTAGATTCAGAAGAAGATTTTGTTAGGTTCAAAAGAGGTCCCTCTTCAAAGAAGTCTTCAAAGGCAAAGAGAGCAAGGCTAGGAGAAACTTCTGAAATAAGATCTCCAGCGCCTCTGCAAGTAACTACTGGTAAGTCTACTCCCTCTATTCCCTCTGAACATCTTATGGCTTCTTCTAATCCTCTCCCAACACCACCTATATACACATCCTCTGAAACCCCACCTTCTACAACCAGAACCTCACAACCTCTACCCAATTTTAATCTTGCTCAGACATCCCTACCTCGATCTGAAACTGAAGAAATGAACCAAACCACTTCCTCTTCATCATCTTCAGACCCAGAATCACCTCCATACCTTATCCTCTCCTCTGACCCAGAATACTCTGACCCTAACTCTACAACCCTAGCCCAAATTCAAGCTCAAAACCTCGCTTCACAACAACCAACACAATCTGAAGTAACCTCACCTCCCCCAGAACAAACAACCAACATCCCTTCTGAAGACCAACCTTCTGAAGCTCAACCCTCTGACCTACACACCTCTGATATCACCCCTCCAAACACCTCCGCTGAACCTGAACCTGAAGCTGAACCTGAACCTCTAACATTAAACCTCAGCCCTCCAACCTCTTCACCTCAAACCTCTGAACCTAACCTTTCCGTACCTACCCTTGAGGAAGCCATAATGCTGGTCGCAGGGGCTTCAGTACAAAAGGTCAAGTCTCTGACCATTAACTCTGAAGTCAGTGATGATCCTGATTCTGTAAGGACACACTGGAACAGAGTCATTGGCTGGATGACCTCTGAGGCTTTTAAACTGAAGAACATATCTGAGCAAGTCAGAAATGGCTACATCAGAGATGCTGAGGCAAGACTACAGGAGAGACTTGCTAGAGAAGCTGAAGAGGAAGCCAGAAGGCTGGAGGAAGAAAGAGCAAGGGAAGCTGAAATCCTAAGGGCAAAGGAAGTTGAAGCTAAAGCTCTGGCCGATGCTGCTGCTGCTGCCAAAGCTGAAGCACAGGCTGCTGCCGAAGCTGAAGCACAGGCTGCTGCTGAAGCTGAAGCAAAGGCCGCTGCTGAAGCACAACAGGCTCTGACTCAGGGGGAGTCCTCATCTGTTGTTCCTATGGTTCTCCAGACGCTGGAAGAACTGAAGAAAGATCAGAAGGAACTCCGTGCCAGAATGGATAAACAAGACACAGTCAACGACAACATTCAGAACATGCTAGCTCAATTGCTTCAGAGAATGCCTCCGCCTCCCAACCCCTAGGCACTTAGGTTTTTGTTTGCTTGTTGTTTTGCTTTCTTTGTTTCTGATGTTTACTTGTTCTTTTTGACCCTGTCTCTGTTGCCTTTTTATCTGAATACAATGTTTTTCTCTTGAATTATTTTTTGCTATGTCTTTTTGATTCTGACAAAAAGGGGGAGAAGTCATTAATAGCTGTGATGAAAAAACTGTCTAAATACCTTAAGCACTTTGCAACATATTTTTCTTAAAAATAAATTTATCTAACATTAGACTTAAGAAATTGCAGAAGGTATCAAGAAACCTCATTGCTTGGAAGCTCTGGTAAGAACTTATGAACTCCCTAGCCTATCTCAAGGGGAGCTCTTGTCTATCTGATCTGATATTGCTTATGTTTCATCTGCTAATTAAGTTTGTTTTGTCATCATCAAAAAGGGGGAGATTGTAAGAACAAAAATTGTTCTACAACAGATTCCATGTTTTTGATGATAACAAAGGATGAAACCAAAAATGGCACCCTAACGAAAAGTTTCTAAGTGTGCAGGGTTCTAAGGAAAGAAGGAAGAAATCATCAGATACAGAATCATATCAGATACAAATTATCAGAAGACCAGGAGCATCTGAAGTAGAAACACGTTAAAGAAAGTCTAACTCTGAGCAAAACAGCAAAATATCAGAAGCATCTGAACAAGAAGTACGCTCTAGAAGTTCTAACTCTGAACAACGGTATGTCAAACTCCAGAAGCTCTCAACGCTATCTGAAGAAACCATCAGAACTCAAAAGAGATCAACATCAGAAGTTAGATAGCAAGATTCCAAGATTCCAAGAAACATGAAGACTCTAATCATGGATTTGCTAATAAAGAAAGAGTAACGTTAACTTCAAATAAAGGCTTGGCAATGGATTTCCTAATACAGAAAGAGACGTTAAACTCCAAATTCAAATGAAAAGGAACTATATTTGGAAAGTAGTCATTCGAGGAGAGAAAGTTGTCTTGGCAAGAAGCTATATAAGTTATGGCATTAATTCAAATTATAATCCATCAACGACTACTTCACTCCTATATAAAGGACTGCAAATCAACATTGAGAATACATGAATTTACTGAAACATCAACACACCTAAACACGTTTTATTCTCTCAATCTTCACGAAGCTTTTGCTTAGAACGTGAAACACTTTGTTCTTGCTGTTGTAATATTTGCTTATCTTAGAAGCACTCTAGATTACATAAGTCTTTATCCTTGTTTTTATTTCCTCAAGTGACTCTGCGCAGTCTGTATACTTGAGAGGACTAAGAGATCTTTCTCTTAGACGTTGTTTGTAATCAATCTTTCAAGATTAGTGGATTAAGTCCTTGTTGAAGGCGAAATCACCTTGGCCGGGTGGACTGGAGTAGCTTTGTGTTATAAGCGAACCAGTATAAATTCCTTGTGTGATTTTTATTTTGGAAAAAGCGCTTATTTTCCAAACAATTCAAACCCCCCCTTTCTTGTTTTTCTCACCTTCAATATGTTCATTTCTCGGGCATTCAAGAGCCTGATTCATCTTTCAAGAAATGGCAACCTGCAGCAAACAACAAGGAAGCAACACAAGATAACCGAGCACCAGGTGAAACATCAACAACCAACTCTTCTATAGATATGAGCAACAAGGATCATACAACAAAGGTTCAAATATCCAAATAATCGGAGTACAACAATGAATCCCATCCAACAAGCCTGGAGGTGATTCTCAACATAAACAACAGAGATACAAGCTAAGACAAATGGCTTCCAGGAATGAGAGTCTTCAGGTACTGACACTAGTCTATCAACAGGTCACACTCTGAACATTCTGGCAAATGAGTGTGCTTCTCCTTCAATTGTCTTCTGAGCTCCACAACTTCTCCTCCAAGTTGGCTCTCTGATGCATGTCTCAAGTCAACTTCCTTCTTCAACTGGATGTCTTTGTCTCTGAGTTGCTTCTCCAAGTCTCTTATCTTCTTCTGATAACTGGCTTCAGCTCTCTGCATCCTCAAGCACTCACGATGCTCTGCATTCAACAAGTTCTCCATCTCCTCATAGGACCTCTTCTTGCCCTTCCGTCTAGCAGCATCTTCACCCTGCATGCCTTTGAGTTGATGAGCCAAGTTCAACTTATCGACTTTGGCTTTGTAGAGCTCCATCTGGGTGTCCTGTTCCTTCTCCTTCAACCGGCGATTCTCCATCAGGGCCTGCTTGTACTGCTCAACAGGTACACTCTCAGCAAGGATAAAAGGTGGTTGCTGTTGCAATGGCTTCATCCTATCATAGGGCAGCAACAAAGTCTCAACTCTCTTCTTGACCCAATCAAGGTAATCAGGCATAGCAACAGCAAACTTCTTCCCTAGAACAGCTCCATCCTTAACACCAAGGGTCTTCCAAGCTCTTCCTACTTGCTCCAATCTAGCAGGGTCACTCTGCTTCTCAAAATACACACTTTCAGCTATCTCAGCATCTAGTGGTCTTCCATTCATCACAAACCCCAACTGGCGAAGAGAAAGAACCGGGTTGTAATTGATGCAACCCTTGGTCCCTATGAGTGGCACATTACGAAATTCTCCACAACTCGTGATGACATTACGCACATCCATCCGGTAAGATTGCCATCTGATATCATAAGAGGTAAGAGACATAACCCTCTGAGTCCACTTATGAGTACTCTGAGCATCCATAAAAGGTCCACTAACTGGCAGGAGAGACAAGAACCATCTGAGCAAAAGTGGGAGACAGCACCTGATAGCTCCACCCTTACCATGCCTACTGTGAACAGCATAGTAAGTGTCAGCTAACAAAGTAGGAACCGGGTTTCCTCCAATGAAGATAATGACAGCAGCATGGTCCACAAAGTTGGGCATACTTGGAAACAAGACAATCCCACAAATCAAGATAGCTAACTGAGCATGAAAAGCTCCCCAATTTCCCTTTTTTGCTTCCTCTCTAGCAATCCTCAACAGGAACTTCAAAGGCAACCCTACAACATCCCCAATGGACTTCCAATTATCACTGACTTCTTTGACACTCAGATGAAGAGCTCTGGCAACAACCCTGAAATCAACCTCCTTTGGAACATCCAAGAAAGGAACCTGATACCGGATCGGGACATTCAACAGAATAGAGTACTCTTCCAGAGTAGGCGCTAACTGATAATCCTGGAAAGTGAAGCAACGGAGCTCTGGGTCATAGAACTGGAGAAGAGTCTGCAACGGCACTGGATCTACCACCATCTTCAACAGTGTCAACAAATCCCCATACTGATCAACAAACCCCTTCTGATTACCACTGGTCACAAGGTTGCTCAACTCTATCAGGGATGTCAAAGGCTCACGATGAAAACTGTAGGAACAGGTCTTCCGCTTCAACTCGGGAACGGATGCCATCTCTCACAGTGAATAGACCCCTGAATGAACCTGAGAAATGATATGCATGGAGAGATTAGTTTTTTCTTTTTCTCTTTCTTTTTTCATTTTTTTTTTGCATTATTTTTTTTTGAAAATAAACATGCTATGATGCAAATGATGCCGACAAGACTGGCTGACTGTGTATCTCGGAACACAGGATCAAAGCTTCGGCTTGAACTCGGAACCACAAATCATCTGAGACCCAAAGTCATCTGAGACCCATCTCTGAAGGACCAAGTCAGCAACTGGACCACAAGTCACCAACGAGTCACCGACAAGTCACCAACTGTACCTGTAATAATGATCATTCCCTCCCCACTCACGGGTGTCATCTAGGCTAGGGTAAGGTCGAGTAAAATGCAGCATAAATAACCCTTTCATAGAATATCATCATATACACACCCGAAGTATGTAACGATAATACCCCATCAGAGTCTGAACTGCTCGTGATATCAAGTTCCGCTAAGTGGCGCAATACCACCCGCTTCCCAAGAATCACTCTATTCCTAGGTGTCCTAGATTTCACTCATAGCCTGGGTATTGGGCCTTTTACCTCTTGTAACTCCCACTCTAACAGAGAAACAGACACACAGCCAGCACAGATGAATATATGATGAATGCAAACATAAATGCAAATATAAATGCAAACAATAAACAAAATGAATGCAATAAATGAAACAGCAAAAGCAACCAAACCCTATCCTAGAGAGCGCTAGGAGAGACTCGCTTAGGGAAGATGGACCAGCAAGAGGTCAACTTCACTTTATCCCCAGCAGAGTCGCCAGCTGTCGCATTACGTGAAAAACCGGCGGAGAAAACGAAACAACAGAGCCGCCACCGTGCGTTATTTATCCCAAAAGAGGGAAAGGAAACGCTCGAAGTAAACCTGGATAGAACATGGTCTCGCGACCAAAGAGAGATGGGATCGGGAGTCGGTTATGCGAAGGGAAGGTATTAGCACCCCTACGCATCCGTCGTACTCGACGGGATCCACGCACAAAAGAATGGATAAGGTTGCTAAAAACTGATCACAAACTGCACACAAGGCTGGAAGGAAACACAGAAAGACAAAAGAAACCGAACTCGGCAGGATATCGCATCCTGGGCCTACGTATCCTATCAAACACAGACATCAGAGTCGACGTAGTTCAGAACAGGGGAAACGTGCTCGCTAGGATGTCGCATCCTATGCATACGTATCTTCTCTAACTAGAGAAGAATCAGAGCACTCGTAGCTCGGCTAACGCACGCCAAACAAAACCACATAGGAAACCGACTGCCAATCGCTGGACTTATGTCAGACTCCACACAAACAGGCAAACATGGAGACCGAATGCCAATCGCTGGACTTACATCAGACTCCGAACCAACAAACACACACACAGGAAACCAACTGCCAATCGTTGGACTTATGTCAGACTCCAACAAGCAAACAAGACACAGGAAACCAACTGCCAATCGCTGGACTTATGTCAGACTCCAAACACACACAAAGGGGGTTGAAAAATAAAAAGGGCGCCCGGAGAGATCAGCTCATCTCCTGCCTACGTACCTCATCTGGTATGAGGATCAGGGCGACGTAGTTCCCCTATGCAGGGAAAGAACTTCTAACCTAACCAGAGACTGGGAAATGACAAACTAGAAGGGAGCCTGACTCGAGCCTAATAGTTATCATGTAAATCCACCATGGCCCAGGGTTGAGGTTTCTATCCTAACTTGCACAGGAAGCAGCTATCTTAAGCAGCACAAGCAAATACATACAAGCACACAAAGCAAGCACACACACTATATGCACACAATTGGGCTCATACAAGGTTAGGCTGTGAGACACAAGCCAACTGGAATCGGGTGTAGTTAGCTCTTAACCCCAACATTGAGAGTTAGGGTGAAGCAGATGAAATGGGAAGTGAGGATAAAACCTCACAGCTCTTATCCCTGGCCTGGGAGAGCTTCAGACAAATGAAAGTGTGGGAGTTCAGAAAGTAGGAACTCTTCTCCATATATGACTGACACAACAAAGATCTTGGGTTAATATCCACAATGCATCAACACAAGGTGTGTGAGCAAAGTGGATGACACACTGAATAGCAGGAGATGGATTACACATCTCTTTTATCTGCCAATTGCCTCATAAGAGGACTTTTCCTGCTTGGCACAAAGATAAACAAACACAAGCATTGCCTCTTAAGGAGGGCTTCAGACAGGTGCCTGTCCACATAACAGGACAGGTCTTCCAGACTACATGAAGTCAGACAGTTATACCTCAGTGGTTAAGCAACCAAGAAAAGCAAAAGCAAGTTCAAAGGAACTCAAAGCAACTTAGGTACCTGTGAAAAATCTAACCCAATCAGTACACAGTTCAATCAATCAAACAGACAACAGTCAATCATACAGACAGACAAAGCATCAAGCACCAATGTGCAAGGCACAAGCCAATAGACACAACACAAATGACTTGGCATCAACCTACAAAACAACATAAGGTTATCCAACATCAATCAACTAATCAATCCAAATGAGTGAACCACTTCAACCATGGTAATGTGCGTCTTAACCTGAAATCCATAATCCAAACAGTGAGTCCAAACCACTAGGTCCAAGCCTAGGGTCAAAAGTATGTCAAACATTCAAAACAGAACATGAAATTTAACATGAATCAACTTCATTCAATCAGGAACACATTCCAAAAGGTCCCATATCAATATCATTAACCAAAAGCATTTCATGAACCAAACATGGCAAGGTATGCAAATTGTGACCACATTGTGACATCAGAAGAAATAAATGCACATTAAATCAAAAATGATTCAAATAATCTTGGAAAAATTCATGAGTAAACAGGACATACAACATGATCATCACACAAAAAATTAGAGGCATTGGACATCATTAGGCATGGCAATCACATAGCATAAGTCAAGACAAGCACAACAAGCACATGTGTGACACAAATTGTCACACCAGGTTAGCATAGGCATAAAACAGGGATGGTAATTGGTAGAAACCTCAAACCAAAGCCAAAACAACACTCAACATGTCTAGAAATAGTATGCAAAAATTCAGAAGCATTGGATAAGAAACAAGCATTTTGTGATCAAATGAAGTTCAAGGCAATTTTAAAGCTCAAATGTGACCTTCCAGAATGAAAAATCTCAATTAAATCAGAAATGCTTCAAATAATTCCAACAAAATTCATGAGCAATCAAAACATCAATAACATGCATCACACAAAAAATCAGGACAATTGGATATCATTTGGCAAGGCAAACACATCACATAAGTTGAACATCACAAGGTGTGGCACAAATTGTCACACCAACTTAGCATGATCATAAAACAGCAATGGTAATTGATAAAAATACCAAATCAAAACCAAAATGTCAAGCAATGTGTCTAGTTATAGCATGTAAAATTTCACATTCATTGGATAAGAATCAAGCATTTCACAAATGATATAGCAAGGCAATGTCAAATATGGACACATGTTCAAACCTTCTAGCACCAAAAAATATCCAGCCAAGCAAAATTTTCATTTTAATGATCAAAAAATAATAGACAAAATGAGGAACATAATGCAAAAAATTGGGATGAATTTGGATTAATTTTCAAATTGTTGTGAATTTTAGAAGTTGATGAAAAAAATAAAAAATGAAATATGAATAATGCATGAAAATGTGAAGAAATGAGAAAATGCAAGGCTATGTGAAACGCTCCTGTAAGACCCCAATTTTGTCCCTAAGATCCCTCATGGCATCATATCATACCATATCATTGCCTCAAGGATCTTTGTACACCTTTGCTTCCCTCCTAGTGGGTGGGCTATCTTGTGAGTGTGGTTCTTGATCACCAAGCATGTTTTGCATTTGTATATCATTGCTTTTCATCTGTTTACTAACCAAAAGTACAAAAATATTGTCATCTAACCATGTTACTTGCAGATGAAGCAAGCTAGGTCAAATCAGTCAAAATCAGCCATTGAGCAGTGGATGGTGGCCATTCTTGAAGAATTTGGGCACCATGATCATTCATCAAGAGTTCATATGAGTTGTGACATCATTTTGAATCAAGATATCAAGTGGTAGGGGCTTGGAATTCATCAGAACATGGTTCAGTCAACCAAAACCCTAGCAAAGTCAATTGTGGTCAACTGTGCATTTAATCAGTGATTTGATGGTGGGAATTGGTTTGAGAGGCCTCATTCATGTCCATATAAGTCTCATATAACATGTAAAACATCATCAGTGAAGAATTTGAGGTCAGACAACAAATTTCCAAAAATAGTAAGTTGACCTATAATTGGAATTTGCCAAAAATAGAAAGTTCTTCTCCTCAAAATTACTTCATCATACAAGCTTCAAATGAATTTTTGTCCAACATGAAAGTTGAATATATTGTTCTCCCATTTCCAAAAAGTCCAAGAACACTCATTTCTCATGTGTGGTTGGCAAGTTATGATCAAATCATTCTCAAGAATTTTTGAACTTCAAAGTGAGATAACTTCCAAACCATTTGGCCAAATTGAGTGAGGTTTTTTGCTACAAGTCATATTTGATATGCTCTATCCAAATCCTTCATCATATTTCACCAAAAATCATCCAATCAAAATGGCCTTTTTCAAGTGGTTTGAATTAAAAAGGGGTGAGGTGAAAAATGAACTTTCAAATTAAGCCTTGCCAATACATTTTACCAATTGTAAATGTTCAGAAATTACATTTTGGATATGCCTAAGCCCATTTTCGCACTGTAGTGCGATGCACATGCCATTTGAGTGGATTTCACCAATTAACCAAAAACACTCCATTAAGCTAAATTCAATTACCACTTCATTAACCAAACTTAAGCTTCATTAAACAGAGTATATATGACTCATTTCTGATAGAAAAACCCTAGCCACTATTCACAAACCAGATCTGAAGTTCATTTTCTCTCAAAAACTCTCATCTTCTTCATTTGGTTTTTTCTGAAAAATTACAAAAGAATTCGTGCTTCTGTGCTTTGGTCCATCATTCACTATCCTTCTGGAAGCATTTGCAAGCACTATCTCACAACTGTAAAGCCATTTCCATACTGTTGCATTGAAGCTTCCTTCCATGGCAGTTCGAGTTTGGAGCCTCACTAAGCATTGTTGAGCCACGATCCTACTTCTATTCATCAATACAAACCTCCAGGCGCATCTGTTTCAGCTCAACACGGCCAGAAAATCACTATTCCATCACTGTTCTTCAAACAAGGTTAAAATTCGAACCATGCTTTTGTTGAAATCATGATATGCTTGTTAAAGATCCTTCCATGCTGATTGCAATGAAACTTGAATCGTGAGAAATGGTTGATTATTGAGAAAGAAACATTGAATTAAAGTTTGGTTGTCAAATTTTGTTGTGCTCATTTCTTTCTTGTTAGCTTGAGTTAGTGAAAATTAATGTTGGAATGTTGATGTACGTTGTTAGCTGAGTCGAATGGTATATTTGTTTCCAAAATCTGGGAAGTTTGTTCATCGTGTTGATGAACATGTCACTGTAGCATAAACCCTAGAATTTCTTAAACCCAGGTCGTGTTTTGGCTGCTGGATTTTTTTGTTTTGTATGAGAGTCACTGTTCCATTGCCATGCGCCAATCAGCACGCGACACGCCCTTAAGTGAAACGCAGCGTTTCACTTAAGGGGCCGGTTAATTACGATTATGCCACTGCCGGTTTTAATATTTCATTAAATCATTTTCTTTTTTCTATTTTATTTCATTTTGTATGGCAATCTTCAAAAATTCATAAGTTCTTCAATATTTGTCCAAATTTGATGGGATTTTTTGTGAAATGCTCCTCATGATCTCTAGTTTATTATGATGATTTTTCCAGATTTTTTGCACGTGTGGATTTTAAAATGTGCTAGGGTTTGTTCATGTGTGTCCATTTTGTGTATGCCATGCCATTTTGCTTGTGAAATGATGATACTTAATCCAATGCCTCTGAAATTTTTTGTGCTTAAACTAGACATGTTCATGGTGAGTTTGGTATAGAGTTTGTGAATTTATCATTGCTGGTTGATGAGATATGATTTTTTTGAATAGAGGTGTGACAATTTGTGTCACACCATTCATGTCCAACTTCATGATTTTAATTACCATGCTTATTGAACTCAAAATGGTCTGGATTTTTGCATGAATATACTTATGGTTGTTGAGAATACATGTGAATTTTCCTGGAATTATTGATGGCATTTCCTATTTGTTTGGAATTTTCTCCCCTGTTTGGTCATTTGTTGACTTTTTGTGATACATGTTTGTATTTGATTTGTGAAATCCTCATGCATTATTGGATGGACTCAAAATTTGACATGTGAATTATAGACATCTTAAAGTTTGTCATGGTTTTAGTCCCATTCATTTATCATATGTTGTTTCTGTTTTATGATTAATTGAAGTTGGTGCATGTTTTGATGCTTTGTATGAGTTTGCTTGAACTTGCTTTGACTTTCTGATTTTCATTGACCTACTTCCCTTGATCCAAATGAGCTGAAATTTGGTATGCTTATCATGTTGTGGATGATGTTTGATCATGAACTATTTGAGGATTTATTGAAATGTTTGTGATTAGATTTGACTTGAATCTTTCTGTTGACTTCTTTGAGGTTCTATATGACATGCCTTGACCTAATTTGTTGGTGAAATGATAATGATGAATGATATAAACATGAAACCACTTGGGTTTGTTTCTTAATTGTTTGAACTTGACTTTGGATAGCTTCCACTTGCTGTTTTGGATTTCTTCTCTCTTTTTGACCCTAGGCTTGTCCTAGTGGTCTTGTTTCTCATGTTTAAGTTTGCTTTTCAGGTTAAGAAGCAAATCCCTTAAGGAGACTTATGCAAGTTGATTAAGTTGGATTGATTATCATGAACTAACTTGTTTGTTTTGTAGGATGCTTAGCTCATATGCTTTGAGCTTTGTGCATTGCACATTTGACTGATTGTGTTGACTGTTGATCCTTATCTTATATTGGTTTTGAGTTTGAATTGTATACTGATTTTGTTTGACTGGTTTCAGGTACCATTAGTTGCTCAGTTCTTTTAAGAACTTGCTTTGCTTTGCTTGATAGCATTTGCATTGAGGTAGAATCTCTTGTCTTCATGTAGTCTGGAAGACCTGGCCTGTTACTTGGCCAGGCAACTGTCTGAAGTCCTCCTTAAGAGGCAATGTTTGTGTTTGTTTAACTTTGTCCCCAAGCAGGTAAAGACCTCATATGAGGCAATTGGTAGACAAAAGAGATATGTAGCCTATCTCCTACTATTCTGTGAGTCACTCACCTTGCTCACACTACTTGTGTTGATGCATAGTGAGTAAAAACCCAAGATCTATCGAGTCTAACTTGTGGAGAGAGTTCCATCTTTCTGAACTCCCACACCTTCTATCATTCAAAGCTCTCCCTGACCAGGGATAAGAGCATGAGGCACACCCCTCATATCCTTTCATCTGCTTCACCTTGGCTCTCAATGTCAAGGTTAAGAGCACCATTAACCCTATTCCAGTTGGCTTCAGTGCCTACCCTTTGTATGAGCCTCATTGTTTGGTTATAGAGTGTGCTGAATGACTTTGGTTGATTGATTACTTACTTCATATGCACATGTCTGCTGTTATGCTTTGTGCATTTATCATCATTAATTGCTCATTAGTGCATGATCATTTCATTTGTCTTTGTGACAT
This sequence comes from Lathyrus oleraceus, assembly GCF_024323335.1. Lineage (NCBI taxonomy): Eukaryota > Viridiplantae > Streptophyta > Magnoliopsida > Fabales > Fabaceae > Lathyrus > Lathyrus oleraceus. The sequence continues at coordinate 140,323,254 of NC_066585.1, read as the reverse complement.
ATCTTTGTTGATTGCCCATTGAGGACAATTGTAAGACCATTCATTGGCCATTGTTCCTATGATATGGAAGTGAGTATAAGACCATTTCATTGGCCACTCATCTTCTCTTTGCTTGATGCATTTGTTTGATTTATGTGAGGATGCAATTGTAAGTCCATGTAATTTGGCATTTGTTTTCCCATGATCATATGTTGGAAGTTAGAGTAAGCCCAGATAGATTGGCATCTGACATCCAAGTGTTTGCTTTGTTTTATTGGAGATTGGTATAAGCCCAGATAGATTGGCATCCGGTATCCACTTTTCATTCCTTTGTTGAGGAGATTGGTATAAGTCCATAGAGTGGCCTCTGATATCTAGTTTCTGTTTTAGGAGATTGGTATAAGTCCAGTGATTGGCATCCGGTATCCGCTTTTGTTGACTTTCTTCCTTTCCTTTGCTTGATTGCTCATTGCCTATTCCAAAGGACACACTTGAGTCATCTTCTATATGATTTCAAGAGGTGAACCTTCTAGGAAGTTTTACACTCCATCTTCATCCATTCATCCATTTTGTCCTAAACCTTTTCATACATTACTTTCAAAACTTGAGATAAATATTGTGCAAACATCTTCATGCTTTTAAATTAAAAAACCTGGACCCCAAGTCCTTGACTTTTTCAAACTCCATTTCATAGTACTTCTTTTGAATCAATCTTAATCATACTTTGACCCTCCTTTTGTGAATAATCATAACCAATTAACTTCACCCATTCAATTGTTTTGTGGCTTTGTCCATTCTTGTTAAGCTTTCATACATTAGCCATAGGTTTGATTTATCCTAGTTGGTTGATGTTAATCTCACCTATTTGTCCTTAGTTGATTGAATTGTAAGTCTTCCTTGCTTATTATAGGGTTAACCCCTCACTAGCAAGTTGAAGCTTTTCTCACATGGTGGACTCGTTGTTTGTATAAGGTTGAGTTTTCTCCCGTGGATAACGTAAGACCTTAGGGCTTGTGTTTAAAATTGAATTCATTAACTTTTGGAAATCTTTTAGCCGAACTACGGCGTTTTGATCCTTACCTTTGATGGAAGGTACGTAGGCAACGGGTTCATCCGTTCGAACACAAAAACAATAAAAATTGTATATTCTTTTCTCATCATCCCAATCATGTTTGCACAATAAATATTTCATAACAAATAACAATTTAGTACAACAAGTGTGAAAAGGGCTCCCTAGGAGTACCTAGGACGTTTTTGGTGCCTAACACCTTCCCATTGCGTAATTTACCCCTTACCCAGACTCTCTGATCTTTTGATTAGTTTTCTATGTGTAAAACTTCTTAGGCTTTTGTTCGCTTTTTAGCCAGTCCTTTGGATAAATAAAAGTGCGGTGGCGACTCTATTCATTGTATGCTTTGCTTATGATTTAATCAATGAATCATATAGCGACGAATACACCGCTACAGCTCCCAACCGGATTCGAACCCTGGAAACATTCAAATCTACACGCGCGCCAAACAAAACGACTGCGTTTCACCAGGCGAAACCCTAAGCGCGCGCTCAATGCATTCAAAAAATCCGCAGGAAACATGCATGCGTTCCGCAGGTAATGCTATGCGTTTCGCAGGTAATTTCATAGGTAAATCCCCAGCAAAACTGGAAAGTGCATGAACATGATGAACACGACGAAGATCTTCATCCAATTTTCCAGAATTTCCTCAAACGTTCCAGAAATGAAAAACGTGCACATAAATCAACTCATCATTCATCATACAACAAGAATCCATGCATCATTCATGCAAAAACATCAAGATGAACACGAATCGAATGAATCAAATATTCACATCAAAACTTAAATCACATGGATCTAACTCAATTCAGCATGAAATCACTCCATTTTTGTTCCAGAATTACCACCAATAAAGGATCTACACATTTAGCATAATGATTTACAAAATTAAAGAGGTCGAAAATGTAACCTCTTGATGAGCAGATTTGAAATCCCTTGCTTCCAAGCTTTGCCACGCCTCAAATCTCTTCCAATATGCTTCTTGAGGTGAATGATGATGAATGCAAGGTTCAAGGATACACCAAACCAGCTCAAGCTTCAACTTCCATGGATGCTTCACACCTTGAACACGAACAAGAATGCAACAATTTCCTCTGTTTCCTCGTGCAAATGTGCTCAATTATAGCTCAGGATGATGAATGAATCAAGGAAAAGTGCTAGTGTTTGAAGGATTTTGCAAAAAAAGTGAGAGAGAATTTTTGAGATTTTTGTGATTCTAAATCTAGAATTGGTAATTGTGATGCAATCAGTTATGATTAAGGCTATATAGTCCATGCTAATCATGTTTAGGCAATGGTTTAAGCAAATGCAAATGAGATTAGGGACTTTGTGGTGTGAATGCAAAAAATCAATTTCATACTCCATGCACCCTCATGCACGTGAACAGTGCATGTGCAAGGCCAAAATCCACTTAAAATGTGTTCATGCAAGCTTTGGAAGTGATATTGTGTGCATATATTCAACCAAAATGAGTTTATGAAATTTCTTCCCAAAATCTTCATGAATGAGCCAATGCCATGCAAATGAGATTTCATGCCATGTAATGATATGCTTGGAAAATACATGTTATAAGGATCAAAATTCCAAAAGAACCACTCATTTTGGAGTTTTGGTTTGAAAGTTATACTCATTTGAATTTTTGAACACACTTTGCCATGTTTAAACCATATCTCCTTAACCACACATGAGAAATTCATGATCTTGGACTTTTTGGAAATGGGAGAGAAAGATTTTCAACTTTCATGTTTGACAAAATTTCATTTGAATCTTTCTTGATGATGTAATCTTGAGTTGAAGTTGGTCAAAAACCTTTCCATTTTGGAATGTTCAAATTACGGGTCACTTGCTATTTTTGGAAAGTCTTGATCTGACTTCAAATTCTTCAATGTTGATGTTTGAGAGATCAAATGAGACTTGTTTACACATGAATGAGGCCTCTCTGATCATTTCCCATCTCCAAATCCATATTTGAGTTGACAATTGACTTCTGTTGACTTTTGTGGTCTCAGATGATTTGCACATGGGCTGATGATCTCTGAGCCTCCAATACTTGGCCAAACCACTTCAAAATGATCCTTGAATCATGTGAACTCATGGGAACCACCCTAGGGCTTTGATTCTCATGGAGAATGCTCTTGTTGCCTTGCACAACTGAATCTCCTAACCAGTCTTGCTTGATGACATGTGATGGACTATGCAATGGACAATGCAATGTTAATGACCTAAAATGAAAATGTATATACAAATGGGAGGTGCAAATTTGAGGTGCTACACCATGAACCAACCCCATTCATAACAAATGTACCCCTCTCCCATAAAGTGTATAATATTTATTTCTTTCATTCTTTATTCATCTGTTAATACAAGAATTAAAACGAACATCCGATAATCATTTCAAAACAAGATCAAAAGCTCGATTCAACGTCGAGCAATCATTTTCAAAACTTAACAGAACCATCACGTATTCATCCATCCTCTTGTAAGTCGATTGCTTCAGGCATCACCATTTATCTGTAAGTCGATTGCCTCAGGCATCGCCATCTACCCTTATTCGTTGCTCTTCTCCTTGCTCCACCCGTCGACTCTTGTTCCGTTTAGGTAGCACCCATTAGGTAGAACCCTTTGTATGATGACATAGGTAGAATTCCCTTATTCTTTGCATACTAACATTAGGTAGATGTTCCCCTTTGTAAATCCTAACATATAGGTCCACATTGCATGATAACTCTAGGGCAGAGCTTCCCCACTTTTAGACCTTCCGTGCGTCTCCGATCTTGTGGCATGTCAATCTATTCTATTGCAAATAGGTAACTTCCTAAGACTCGATTCAGCAAGCTGCGACACCTACTACTGGGACGTTGAACCCATTGCCCACTCTCCTTAGACACAACTGGTGTCCTCTTTTGTAATTCCATGTTCAGATGGAAATCCTTAACCCCTAGGTAGCCGAACTACGACAACTCTGATTCTCATGTTCAGATGAGATACGTAGGCACGAGACGCGATGTCTTGCCGAGTTTGACTCACAACTAACAACTAATCTTTGCTTGCTTTCTCCCTTGCTGTGATTCTTTTCTCTCGCCCTCGGTGCGATCGAGACCTTCCCTTTCTCTTGCCCTAGTTGCAATCGAGACCCTCGTTCCCGTAGTTAGCTGAACTACATTTTGCTCTAATTCTCATTCCAGATGAGATACGTAGGCATAAGACGCGATGTCTTATCGAGCAAACCTCTCTTTAGCCCATAGGTATCCGAGCTACGAAGACTCTGATTCTCATACTCAGGTGAGATATGTAGGCAGTGGATGTGACATCCTTGCGAGTCATTTTCTTTTGACCTTATTTTAGCAGATAGTACCTTAGATATACCAACACCCTTTAGATTAGAACAATAAGAGTGGATCCCGTAGAGTACTATGGATGCGTAGGGGTGCTAATACCTTCCCTTCGCATAATCGACTCCCGAAGCCTAGATTTGGTTGCGAGACCTTGTCATTTCCTCTCTTCAGGTTTTCTTCGATCGTTTCCTTTGCCTCCTTTGGGATAAATAATGAACAGTGGCGGCTCTTCTGTTTTTTCTTCTCCGCCGGTTGTTTTTTGCGTTGCGACACTCGAAAGATGGAAAAGTCCGCATGTGTGTTGATTATAGAGATTTGAATAAAGCAAGTCCGAAAGATGATTTCCCTTTGCCACACATTGATATGTTGGTAGACAATACTGCTAAGTTCAAAGTCTTTTCGTTTATGGATGGATTTTCCGGATATAATCAGATCAAAACGGCACTCGAAAATATGGAGAAGACCACATTAATTACACCTTGGGGAACATTTTGTTATAGATTGATGCCTTTCGGTCTAAGGAATGCTGGTGCAACTTACCAGAGAGCAATGACTACTCTTTATCATGATATGATGCATAAAGAGATTGAAGTATGTGTCGATGACATGATTGCCAAGTCGATTAATAAAGACGAACATGTTGAGCATTTGTTGAAGCTATTCCAGTGTTTGAGGAAATATAAACTCCGCTTGAATCCTAATAAGTGTACTTTTGGTGTTCTTTCTGGTAAATTGTTGGGCTTTATTGTCAGCGAGAAAGGTGTTGAAGTTCATCCTGCCAAGGTCAAAGCAATACAAGAGATGCCTGCGCCCAAAACTGAGAAGCAAGTCAGAGGTTTTCTCGGCCGCTTGAGTTATATCTCCATATTCATTTCCCACATGACTGCCACATGTGCTCCTATATTCAAGCTTCTTCGGAAAGATCAGTCTTGTGAATGGACCGGAGACTGCCATAAAGCTTTTGACAATATCAAGGAATATCTACTTGAACCTTCAATTTTGTCTCCGCCTGTTGAAGGAAGACCGTTGATCATGTATTTGACTGTGCTTGAAGGAAGTATGGGTTGTGTTCTGAGTCAACAAGATGAGACTGGAAAGAAATAATTTGGAATTTACTACCTCAGTAAGAAGTTCACCGACTATTAGACTCGGTATTCTATGCTTGAGAAAACTAGTTGCGCATTGGCTTGGGCTGCTAAGCTTTTTCACTAGTATATGTTGAATCATACCACTTGGTTGATATCCAAAATGGATCCAACTAAGTATATATTTGAAAAGCCTGCTTTAACTGGAAGGATTTCCCGTTGGCAGATGTTGTTATCAGAGTATGATATCGAATACTGATCTCAGAAAGCGATCAAAGGTATTATCTTGGTTGACCATTTGGCTCACCAGCCAATCAAAGATTACTAGTCAGTGCAGTATGACTTTCCTGATGAACATATTTTGTACTTGAAAATGAAAGATTGTGATGAACCATTGCTTGAAGAAGGGCCAGAACCTGGTTTCCGTTGGGGCATGGTAGTTGATGGAGCTGTAATCAATATGGAAATGGCATTGGGGAAGTGATCATTACTCCTCAAGGCATGCATCTACCATTTACAGCTAGATTGACTTTCAAGTGTACGAACAATATGGCAGAATATGAAGCTTACATTATGGGGCTTGAAGAGGCCATGAATCTCAGAATCAAGTATTTGGATGTCTTTGGAGACTCAACTTTGGTTGTGAATCAGATCAAAGGAGAATGGGAGACGAATCAACCCGGTTTAATACCATATAGAGATTATGCGAGGAGGATTTCGACTTTCTTTACAAAGGTTGAGTTTCATCATATCCCTCGAGATGAGAACCGGATGGCAGATGCTCTTGCAATGTTGGCATCAATAATTATAGTGAAGTATTGGAATAAGGTTCCCAATTTGTCTGTGATACGTCTTGATAAGCCAGCTCATGTGTTCGCTGTTGAAGAAATCAAAGACGAGAAGCCGTGGTATTACGACATCAAGTGTTTCCTCCAAAGTCAAATTTACCCGTCTGGGGAATCATTAAAAGATAAGAAGACTTTGAGAAGATTGGCCAGTAATTTATACTTGAATGGTGAAACCCTGTACAAGAGAAACTTCGACATGGTTTTGCTCATATGCGTGGATAGACACGAAGCAGACTTGTTGATGACTGAAGTGCATGAAGGCTTCTTTGGTACTCATTCCAATGGACATGCAATGACAAAGAAGATGTTGTGAGCAGGTTACTATTGGCTGACAATGGAATCTAATTGTTGCAAGTTTGTGAAGAAATGCCACAAGTGTCAAATATATGTTAATAAGATTCATGTTCCTCCGACACTATTGAATGTTATTTCTTCCCCATGGCCCTTCTCCATGTGGGGAATTGATATGATTGGGATGATTGAGCCCAAAGATTCAAATGGACATCGTTTCATTTTAGTGGCAATTGACTACTTCACAAAATGGGTTAAAGCGACATCATATGCGAATGTAACTAAGCAAGTTGTTGTAAGATTTATCAAGAATCAGATCATATACCGATATGGTGTGCCAAGTAAGATCATTACTGATAATGGATTAAATTTGAATAACAATATGGTAGAAGCCCTTTGCAAAGATTTCAAGATTGCACTTCATAATTCTTCTCCCTACAGACCTAAGATGAATGGGGTTGTTGAAGCTGCAAATAAGAACATTAAGAAGATTATTCAGAAGATGGTTGTCACGTATAAGGATTGACATGAGATGCTACTGTTTGCTTTACATGGGTATCGTACATCCGTCCACACTTCAACAGGGGCAACTCCTTTCTCTCTTGTATATGGTATGGAAGCAGTGCTCCCCGTAGAGGTTGAGATTCCTTCATTGTGTGTGCTCATGGAAGTCAACTTGACTGAGGCTGAATGGTGTCAAACTAGGTTTGACCAGTCGAATTTGATCGAAGAGAAGAGATTGACTGCCATGTGTCATGGTCAGTTATATCAGCAGAGAATGAAGAAAGCTTTGGATAAGAAGGTCAGACCTCGTGTGTGTAACACCCCAAAATTTGCCCTCCTCATTCATGCATTCATTTAGCATTTCATATTGCATTTCATCATGTCAATCAGAATTAGATCCAAAAAAAAAAAAAAAAAAAAAACGAAAAAAAACGAAAAAAAAAAAAAATGAAAAAAAAAATAATTTTTTACAAAAAAAATAAATAATAATAATAATAATAATAATAATAATAATAATAATAAATTTTAATTAATTAATTAATTAATTAATTAATTAATTAAATAAATAATTAAATAAAAAAAATATAATAAATTTTTTTGGACTTGGACCTTTCTCAAAAGCCCACTAAGCTACCAATATTAGCCTATAAATACTAGAGTTTCATTGAAACAAAAGCCACACAGAACAGAAGAGGAGAAGAAGGAAGAGAAGCAAAATACTCTGAGGTTTCCTTGGAACAAAACCCTGAGGAAAAAGATAGTGAGAGAAGATCTAACGGAGTTCAAAGCAGCCTCCAAACCCCGAAGGGAACTTAACTACACAGAATCACCTCTGCCTAACATAAACCCTGGAGATTGTTTTGTAAACCTCACGGGTGCAACTCAATTTCAATCAAGCTCTCCAATCAGGTTTGCCATTATTCCCATTACCTTTGCCCATGGGTTTAATATGTATATGAATGTATAAACAATGCCTTGAATGTTTAACCGTTTAATTTTTGAGTGTATCCCACATGGTTTGAGTTTTTCTGAAACCATACTGTTGTTCATGAAAAAATGCTTATGGTGTTTCACTAACCCTTTTGTTGAATTTTTGTGAGGGCTCACATGACTTTTGCAGGGATAACTTGCATGGTTTCCCACTTTATTTGTGGGATAACCCCTGGAGGTTCATTCCGATTACCTGTACTGACTCACTTTTCTTTGATGGCATTAGCTTGGAAGGATCTCAGGGTTTCCCATTCCTCTAATTGCTGTTACTTCGGATCTTTATCCGCGTGGTACTTTTACATTTTTCCCGCATTTTACTGCTTTCCTAGCTGGAAGACCTCGATAGGAGGCAACGTTTGAGCCCCTTGGTGGCATTTTACTTTGAGATACATGTTTTGTGTTTTGTATTCATATTCCTGCAGGTAGCGCGGTTCCTTCATCAAGGACTGCCTTTTTTCCCTTGAGCATCCCAAACCCTAAAACCCAAAGCAACACGTTAACTCCTTCTACCACAGGCGAGTAAGTCTCCAAAGGTCGAGCATCCGGTAGATTGCGTAGTGACGTCGTTCGTCCAAAACCCAATCCATAACCCCGTAGTTAGCCGAACTACGTTTTGCTCTGATTCTCAGGCCAGATGAGATACGTAGGCATAAGACGCGATGTCTTAGCGAGCACACATCCCCCCAACCCATAGGTAGCCGAGCTACGAAGACTCTGATTCTCATATTCAGATGAGATACGTATGCAGTGGATGCGACATCCGCGTGAGTCATTTTCATTTAATCCTTTTTTTGGCAGACAGCACAAGATAAACCCACACCTATTAGACGAAAACACAAAAGTGGATCCCGTAGAGTACTACGGATGCGTAGGGGTGCTAATACCTTCCCTTCGCATAACCGACTCCCGAACCCAAGATTTGGTTGCGAGACCCCGTCTTGTCCTTTCCTTTTTCAGGTTTACTTCGAGCGTTTCCTTTCCCTCCTTTGGGATGAATAACGCACGGTGGCGACTCTCCTGTCTTTTTCTTTCGCCGGTTGTTTTTTTTTCGCACTGTATTTTTCAGGTTGCGACAGTATGTTCAGAGAAGGTGACCTTGTGCTCAAGAAGATCTTGTCGTTCAAACCAGATTCTAGGGGAAAATGGACTCTTAACTATGGAGGCACATATGTTGTTAAAAGAGACTTTTCAGGCGGTGCTTTGATTCTTACAACTATGGATGGTGAAGAGTTCACTCGTCCTGTGAACGCAGATGCAGTCAGGAAATACCTCGCCTAAAAAGAAAAGAACAACTCGCTAAGTTGAAAACCCGAAAGGGCGGCTTAGGAAAAAAAGAGCGTCTCGGTGGATTGAAAACCCGAAAGGGCGATCCAAGAGCGATCCAGGCAAAAATTAGAGACAAAAAAACAGAAAAAAAAATTCCCGATAAGTTGAGTACCCCACCTTGGGGAAACTTATGCAAAAATTAAGGATTATGGAAAGTAATTGCATTCTGCTGATCTTCAAATTTTGGAAAGACCTTAGTTGAGCACAAGGGTTGACGTCGATTCATCATTTTAGCTGCGGTAGAGAGCACATTGGATATCAAGAGTTTGTAGAAGGTTTAAGGATCGTTTGTATTCAATGTAACCCTTTTCCATGTAAATTACCATTTTCAACTTTGTAAAAATCTATGGTGTCTTGCCATTTACAAACTACCATCCCATTAAATAAAGTTGAGCTTTTGTCCAATTGTTTCTACTCTTATTTACTTCAGCCAATAGTTCAAATTTTATTATGATCATTTTGGAAATTTAAAATTTTTAATCAAAATCTTTTTTCTTAAAACATATAAAAACAAGAATTTTTCAAAGTAATTAAAAAAGAGTATCAACAGCACTATAAAGAGAAGAAAGTCCTTAAGTGCGAAACATCAGAGGTTCCCCAAGCAATTAACCCTTTGGGTATCCCTAGTTGTTTGTGTTAATCTGGTTCCCCTGCGAAGTGTTTGTTCCCTAGCAGGGTTCCGATTCTTTTCCCCAAGCTAAGTTGGTCAATTCAGTACCTTATGGCGTGTTATTTCCCGGCAGTATTTCTGTGTTCCCCAACGAAGATCGTGTTTCTTCAGCAGGGTTGATCTTCAGCAGAGTAAGATGTTTTCCCCAGTAGATCGTGTTGGTTTTCCCCACCAGTCGCCATCCGAATCGCTCCCAGTCAGAGTTTCCTCATGGTTTCTGAGCAGCTATTTGTGTTTATCCTTTGTATAGTTGTCTCCCATTTGATATAGTGTTGACCTAAAATTCCCTACAGACTCGATAACTTCGCCTCTCCTCAGCAGATTTCCCCCTTGGCTAGATTTGAGCTTTTGGTTTGTTGATTTTCTCTGTTCTCCAACAGTTGTCTCCCTCTTTTGTGGATTGACCGAGGATTGTACCGATGATTCAAATTCTTTGCGACACCTTTGTTACCTTTGTGATCATTTTTTCAGCATAATCATTATATATATATATATATATATATATATATATATATATATATATATATATATATATACACATATACATTCATATAATTTCATATTTGCATCACCGTATCTGATTGATTTGTCGATTTGAGATTCTCATTCTTTGTATGGCGGTACTTTATCCCCATACGAGTTTGGTGTTTGTCCTCCCTCAACTGTAGAGTGTCAGCCCCTTAGGCAGAAAGACTTTAACCTTTTTCCTCTTCCGCACTGAGTTTGTTTCCTAGTGGATTATTATTATTTCAGTTTCCTTCCCAGTTGATTATCTGGATGGAATCACTTCCCTTGAGTTATGTCCTCATTGGGTTGAGTCTTGATTGACTGTTTCTTTCTAGCTCTTACCTAGATAGACGCTTTGAGTCTCCTAAGAGCTTATTACCCAGTAACTGGTAATATTCTTCTTAGTTTGCAGTTTGTTACTTCTTCCCCAATACCCGACATAAGTACCCCTGTTTTTCCAGCAGTGGAGTTCCCAGTGGATTCATTTGTTTATGATTCCCCAGGAAGTATATCCTTGATATGTTCATCCAAACCAGTGACAGATATCTTTCTTTTCCCTGCATGAGTCTATCCTTGATATGTTCATCTTAACCGATGACGGATATTCTCATCCTTGGTATTCTACCTAGTAAAAAGGTAGTTGTAATCCCTATTGTGTTCCCCAGAGAGTTAATCCTTGATATGTCCATCTTAATCGATGACAGGTTTCCTTCTCTTTGTGGTATTCTACCCAGTAACCGGTAGTTGTAAACCCTACCTTTTCCCGCAGAGTCTATCCTTGATATGTTCATCCTAACCGGTGACAAATTTTCTCTTCGATGGTATTCTATCCAGTAACTGATAATGTTCTCTTCTTCCTACTCGGTGACAAATTTTCTCTTCCTATTTTTTCCCATCACATAGTCTATCCTTGATATGTTCATCCTACTCGATGACATATTTTCTCTTTGATGGTCTTCTATCTAGCATTCAATATATGTAATTCCTACTTTTTTTTAGTTGGTTTATCCTTGATATGTTCATCTTAACCGATGAAGGATTTCCTCCTTGACAATCCCAGGAAAGTCTATCCTTGATATGTTCATCTTAACCGATGACGGATCATCTTCCTTGTTTAGTCTATCCTTGATATGTTCATCCTAACCGATGACGGATATTCTCACCTTTGGTCTTCTGACCAGTAACTAGTAGTTGTAAATCCTATTTTCTGCATTTTCCCGAGCAAGGCTATTCTTACCCAGTTACTGGTAATGAATACTCCCTCCTGGATTTTCTCAGTGAGTCATCCTTGATATGCTCATCCTAACCGATGACGAAATTTCTCTCTGTCAGATATTTATTATCTCCTCACCTAGTAATAAGTAGTAGATAATAGATTTCTGTTCCTCTTGTGTTGAAGTTTATTTCTTCCCCAGTTGAGTTGAGTGCGTGTTTCCTTAGTGAAATCGCTTCCCCTGCATGATTCAAGTATTTCAGTTTTATCCTGACATACTCGTATCCCCTGCAGATGTTGTTATTCCCTGGCTGAGTCTTTTCCATTTTGTATGGAATTCCTCTAGTCCCCAAGTATTTTTAAGTCGTAGCCTGGCCTACGCATAACTCCTTTATCCCCCAGAGTCTCTGTTTCCCTAGTGAGTGTTCCTTACAGAATGCATTATACTCCTACGGACTTCCGGCATCTAATTCCTTTCCCTTTGTGACAATATTTCCCCACAAAGATTTTACTTTTACATTTATATCATATGCATCATGAGGCCTCTTAGGGAACAAAATTTATTTCTTTATGTTGTTATTTAAGCCCATTCAACTGAGTCGACATGAAGATTTTAACCTTCGGCTCCTAAGTTAGAATGTCCTTAAATAGGGGCAGCTGTAAGACCCCAATTTTGACCCTAAGATCCCTCATGCAATTTCATCATAAGCATTAACATTGAGATCATACCTTGGAATCCTACTTACCCCTATTTCATTGGGTTTGTTTTGGGAGAGATCACCAAGCACTATGTGATTGTATCATACTTGTATATCATCATTTTACTAACAAAAATACAAAAATATATCTTTGCATTTGCCTAATTCCTTTGTAGGTAGGGCATGATCTATCAAGTTCATATATAGGGTTTGAGACCCTTATGACAAAGATCACAACCATGAATTGATCCAAGAATGGTTATGAGTATCATATATGAGTTCCATTGATCTCTACATTCCATATTGATCATGTTTTCTTCAAGAGTTTGGAAGTGATTTGCCTTGAAAACCCTAGTTTGACTAGGTATCTTGAGTAACTTCTCCAACAAGCTATCTTACCAATCGATAAAATTTCTCAAGGGACACTTCAAAATTCATCATCTTATGCATATATGATCTACCATGTTCCAATAAAGTCCAAAGAATTGAAGGTTAGCAAGTTGGTTGATGGTGGTTGGCCAGATGAATTCATCTAATCAAAAATGGGTCTCCCTAGACCCTATCTCCTACAATTTTCACCATATGAAAATGATTCTAAGATAAAAGTTACTCTAAATGACACTCCAAACAACTTTCATGTTGATACCTAGAGCTAGTTTTGCTTGGAAAATCATCTTCTATGTTGAAACATTATAGGCCATTTTGTCCAAACCCTAATTTGAAAGTCAACTTCCTAAGGCCATAACTTGCTTATTTTTTATGCGATGAAATATTTACAAGGTTCATAATCAAATTCAAGATCTATACTTTAACTTTTATGTTTGGAGTGAGAGCTAATTCAACATTTATGAGCATGTGATTTGAGGTTACATTATAGGTCATTTTTTACCTATATCATTGAACAAGTGATTTTTCCAAACTTCAGAAATGAATAACTCTATCATTCCAAATCCAAATGACATGACATTGGTGACCATTTTAAAGGTATTTGAAATAGATACAACTTTTATGTAGACATTTTTCTCATTTAAAGCTCACATAAAAAGTTAAGTAAGGTGGAATATTGAGTAATATGGCTTGACACTTAGAAAAAATTTCAACATGTTGAAATTTCCAAACTTCCACCTCAAAATTCTCCATGCTCCAAGCTCTAAATGAAAAAGTGTTGAAAATCAAACTTGTTCCCCTTGATCCAAGCTTTCCATAGAACCTAAGTTCATGCATTTTGGATGAGATTTGCTAGGTCTGCGCATGGCTTTAATAGGGCTGCGTAATTGGAAAGAATCAAACTTCAAAACATTAGTTCACTTTGCCTTGCCAATCAATCTTCCATTCAGACTTCAATTGGAATCATTTTGGACCTTTTTGCATTGTATCATGGGCCTGAACATGCCCATGCACTCGTGCCATCAACGTTGCTAATTTTGGATAGATTTTTGAAGTGTGCAAATATCATTCATTCATGCTATAAATACATGACCTCTGTGCTCATTTGAATAACACCTTGCGCACCAGCTTTGCCCCCCATTGAAACCCTCACATTCTAAAGGAAAACCTGAGAAATTTCAATTTTAAATTTGAGTTTGAATCTCATTTGTTGGAGATTCAAGAACTCCAGGATCCATAGCCTTGCAACCTCTCTAATCACTTCCTGCTAGCTTCTTAAGTGCGATCAGATCGTGTTTGGAGCAAGCAAATCAAGAACTGCATGGCTTTGAAGGTAATTTTCAGAAAACTTCATCTCTTCGATTCTTACTCAATTCTACTCAATTCTCTTGGATATTTGGTTGTCTGAAGTCTCACCAATGTAGGCGAGAAGATTGAGTTGCTTAGAGGTCAAATCGAAGCAACTCAATTGACACACCTCAAAATTCAACTTCTCATATATTTTTATATGTTTGGAGTTAGTTAAAATTTAGGTCAGATTCGCGCTTTACGCCATTTTTTCTTCCAGATCTGTCCTCCTTTTTTATTTTTGTGATGGTTGAGGTTGGACCAGTCCGGTGAGGTCCACCAGAGAAGAAGACCGGAGCTACAACTCCGGTCGTGCGTTGGCACGTCTCCCAACCACATGATCTTGCCATTTTGTTTTAATCTGAGGCGTTGGTTTTGATTACCACGCGTGTGGCGTGCTGACTAGGTTCCATCATGGAACGCGGGTTGTAGCCTACTTGATCTTCCACCTCAATTAAAGAGGGAGATCAAGTGGCTCATGTTTTTTCGTATTTTCATTTTTTTTAATCCTTTTATTTTCATTAATTCATATTAATTTTAATATTGATCCAAAAAATATGCGAGTTTCACCAAAAAATTTCAAATAATTTCCCCTTTCATATTCTGAACTAAAATTATTTTTTGGATCATTATTAATATTTTTTATGATTTAATTGATTTTATGATTATTTTAATTGTTTAAAAATACTTTTAAGTCTTTAAAAATTCTGAAATTATTTCTCCAAGGTCCTTTGACCTTGATGGACCTATGATAAATCTCATGGCCATTTCTTTGGTGTTTTGATGAGGTTATAGGAATTTGACAAACCATATTTAATTTAAATGACTTACTTTTAGTATTTTTAATTTGAATAAATGCCAATTAATTGTGTTGATCAATTGTGATGACTTATTTGAGTTTGACTCTTGTTGTTAGGCATTGGTCAAGGTTGATTTGACTTTATCAAGTTAATATCATTGGATTTAGGGGATAGATGGAATGTACACTTCATCTCCCAAAATAAATGAATGATATAAATTTGGTAAAAGTTCTTCTTTGAGCAAAACCAAAAAGAACTAACTCATTCAAGCCAGTATAGGCCTTTGTGCCTTTCAAACTTAATTTTGTTAAAAACAATGCATCCACTTTGAAATTTGTATCACGAACTACGAGGTTTTGATCCCTCATTTTTATGTTGGTACGTAGGCACATGTCCGAAGGTCGTGTCAAACACAAAAATATAATTAATGAATTCTTGTCTCATCCCCCCATTCTATTTGTTTGTGAACATCATTTTTGTACCAAATTCATATGCACACAAAAAAGGATCCCTAGGAGTACCTAGGATACTTTGGGTGCTAACACATTCCCTCTGTGTAACCAACCCCCTTACCTATAATCTCTGACATTTTATTAGTTTTGATTTGAAAACTTCTTACTTTTGGGTTTTGTTCGTACTTTTTCCCTTTTCCCTTGGAAACAATAAAAGCGCGGTGGAGACTCTTGTTATTTGATTTCTACCTTATTCATAGCTTGATGATCATGAATTTACGCTACAATATCTATTGTGCTTGTCAATCGAAATCTAATCGAATAGAGATCGAAGCCGCTTAGGAAATTGGTAGGTAAAAACCACTGATTAGCCGGAAACCTAAAACAACAGATTGACTTATTTTATAATCGCTTATTGCAATCACTTATTTACTTTGTTTTCTAAATTGATCCCTAAATCATAAAACCCCCCCTAAATCGATTTCAATAGGTTAACAATAATATAAGAATCCTTGCGATACGATACTCGAGTTTTCGCTTCCGCTAAACTATAGTTTTCTAATAACTCATTTTGACTAGTGTGTGACATTAGATTAATTATCACCAACAAAAAAATTTCTCAATAGATTCAGATATTCCTGCAGTTTCTTCTCTCATATACTAACATGTCGTAGATCCTGTAATTATATACATGTTTGTATTATCTATTTTATTCTGCATTAAAGTATAAAACATTATATGTTTAACATGTATATGTGATTAATTGTTATTGATTTAATTCCAACAAGTGGTATCAGAGCAGATCTACAGGATAAGTTTATTGAGATTTGTCCATTAAACTTCATTTTTTTTGTGTGGATATGCATTTATGAAACATATATTTGAAATTCATGACGGTGTGGATTTTGTTTTTCAAGACATGATTTTTTTATGATAATATTTGGGGATGTTTTGTTTTATTTATTAAATCATTGTGATAGTACGAAATTTATGATTGTGTCTACATTTGTTTTGAAGTAATTTGTATGATTTAAGTTCTTCCTTATAAATTAATATGTATACATGTTCTTTTATGTTCTTCAAATAAAGGATTATACATCTTCTATATATAAATATGTATTCATGGATGATTGCAATTGTTTGGTCCTTAATTGCATTTTAATCTTAAATATATTTTTTTATCATGATTTTGTATAAAATAAAAACCAAAGAAATATAGTAGAAATAAAGTTTTTTTATTTGAAATTAAATATTTTATTGTGATACATATCCCAATTTTTAGATTTGATTCAGACATAATTTGTTACCATTAAATAAAATTTTGAATTTGACTTACAAATTATACGATAAAGTTTTGATTCAAAATAATATCTTTATATATTTTTTTTGAAGAAAAGTATTTGTGAAAATTTTGGTTTTCTTTGAGAGATATGTTATTTAATATATATTATGCTAAATATATTTGAAATCACATATATGATTATAATAGATGATTGAGAATCATAAAATTATATTTTCTTTAAAGATTTTGATTTTCAACATTTTATTTGTGGCTAGAGAGTATATATTTAATAATATATATTTATGTCAATTATTTGGGAAAGATAAGTATTGAATTTAAATCTTATTTTCGTGATTTGATTCTTGGTTTTGAATTTTAAAAAAAAGTTTTATTATTAAATCATTTTATTTTATTTTTAATTATTGTTTTATCTTTCAATTTGATTCACATAAAATCTACACATGAATTTAGATTTTGAGAGATAAGATAAATACTAATTTATTTAATATATATTTAGTTATTATATATTGTTTATGGAATTTTTTTGAATATTTTGAATGTCTCTCAAAATTATAAGGTAAAACTAAATATTTGATTCTTTAAATTTTGAATACTTTGGATTATAGAATTGATTTTGTTGATTCTAAAATAATTTATTTAAATAATTATTTGGTGTATATGTGAATTTCTTTGACACTTATTTTGGATATATAAATATTTAGTATTTATCTGATTTTAAGTTATATATTTAGCATGATTATGTTATTTGAGTTTATTGTTATTAAGTTTTATACAATAATATTTTTTTAATCATGTAATTTATATAAATTCATAAAAAAATTGTTTTATTTTAAATTTATTCTCACACTAAGGACTTACAAGAAATATTATTATTATTAAACGACATCCTAAATGAATGCGACCTATATTTGTGGATATTGTCTTGTAAATTTAAGACTCTTCCCATTGAATTTATTAAAATGTCTAGTCATTTTGATTGAGATGATTGAAACAACATGTTGCAAAAGTAATTTGTGTTGTGTAAATTTGATTAAATCGAAATTACAAAAGATGTAGTATGTAATTGTTCATGCGAACTGTTATGGTCGGCCAAAAGGAAGATAAAGTTTGGCCGAACAATTGCATACCTGTGATGGTAAATATGTAGTAATTATTAATCTTATCAATGTAGGTAATGATTGATGTCAAAGATGTCCATTATCTAATCGGACTTATTACTAATGTTTGATCATTGCGTGAGAGTACTATTTATAATTAATTTTTGCAATGAAAGATTGAGAATTAATGGTGTGTTTGATATCTTTTTGAGTTTTTTAATTTATAAGTGAATATGAATGTTTATATAATAATTTATTCACATATCAGTAATGATATTGTATGAGTATAAATCTCTCAAGTGTATATTTGATTGTACTCACACATATAATGCAAACATGTGACAATTGTATGAATTTATTATTTATAAATATTAATTGTCAGTGTTTGATCAATGAAAATAAATACTATTAGCAATTGATTTTATTGCCTATAGACTTCATATCAATAGTGAATTTAGTATTTTGGTGAGTAAATTTTGCTCCATTTTATTGTTCTCTTTTAAGGTAAATTTAAGTTCTGATCATAAAGTATGATATTTCCTTATTTTTTTGTATCATTTAAGATGACACAATTTTTTCAACATTTTATTTGTTAAATCTAAGGTATTTTTAAGGCAATAACGAGACACACTCTCATTGGAGTTATCGCGGTGAGAATCAGAAATCAAGCTATTGTATTAACTTGAATCACAAAACATTGAATGTTCACCACCGAACTTTAATTTATCCAAGGGAAAGGAAAAAGATCGAATAAAACCATAATTTTGCAATGTAAAAACAATGCGAAGAGATCTAAGGTTCGGGGGTTGGTTATACTAAGATAAGGTATTAGCATCCTAAGTATCTATAGTATCCTATATGAACCTTTTGAAAGTCTTTGTGTTATGTTATTTTTTGTTTGCTATTGTTTGTAAATGTTTTATTGGGAAGGACCTAAAGGTTTTATTAAGTTTTCTAGCCAAAACTTCGCGGTCATATGGCTACATATCCTTATAAGGACGAAATCAGAGCAACCGTAGTTCACCTAACTAAGGGTGAAAGAACACTTGATAGTGATCAGGTTTCCAAAGGGGGAAGTAAGTGTTCATAACAAACACACTTACAAGAGTTACAAACTCTTACTTAAATCTAAGTTGAAATTGAAATTGACTCTAACAAGGTCAAAAGGGAACTAGGGATTGCTAAACTACCTATGACATTAAGTCAATAAAGAGTTCTTTCCCTTGAATTTGGGCAAAAAGGTAAATAAAAGATAAGCAAGATGTTCAAGCATGACATCCACAAAGATAAGTAAATGATAAATAAAGATGTTCAAGGATGACATCAAAGGTAAACAAATGGTAAATAAAATATGTTCAAGCATGACATCCACAAAGATAAGCAAATGAAGAAGATGTTCGAGCATGAAATCAACAAAGATAAGTACATGATAAAGAAGATGTTCAAGCATGACATCAAAGGTAAACAAATGGTAAATAAAGATGTTCAAGCATGACATCCACAAAGATAAGCAAAAGAAGAAGATGTTCAAGCATGGCATCAACAAAGATACGCACATGATAAATAAGATGTTTAAGCATGACATCAACAAAGATAAACAAATGGAGAAAGAAGATATTCAAGCATGGCATCCACAAAGACAAACAAGGATGAAGAAAATGTTCAAGCATGACATCCACAAAGGTAAACACACGATATGAAGATGTTCAAGCATGACATCAAAAAAGATACACAAATGGAGAAAGAGGATGTTCAAGCATGACATCCACAAAGACAAACGTGGATGAAGAAGATGTTCAAGCATGACATCCACAAAGGTAAACACATGATAAATAAGATGTTCAAGCACGGCATAAACAAAGATAAACAAATGTAAAAAGAAGATGTTCAAGCATGACATCCACAAAGACAAACAACGATGAAGAAGATGTTCAAGCATGACATCCACAAAGGTAAACACATGATAAAGAAGATGTTCAAGCATGACATCTACCAAGATAAGCAAATGAAGATGTTCATACATGACATTAATACAGATAAGCACATGATAAAGAAGATGTTCAAGCATGATATCAACAAAGATAAACAAATGGTAAATAAGATGTTCAAGCATGACATCAATAAGGACAAACAAGGATAAAGAAGATGTTCAAACATGACATCCACAAAGGTAAACACATGATAAAGAAGATGTTCAAGCATGACAACTACAAAGATAAACAAATGGAGAAAGAAGATGTTCGAGAATGACATCCATAAAGACATACAAGGATGAAGAATATGTTCAAGCATGACATCTGTAGCGGTGCATTCGTGACCATCGAGCTATGGATAAACCCGATGTCATTGAAAAATCAGAGTCGCCGCCGCACTTTTATTGTTTCCAAAGGAAAAGAAAAAAGTATGAACAAAACCGAAAGATAAGAAGTTTTCAAATCAAAACTAATAAAATGTCAGAGTTCACAAGCAAGGGGATTGGTTACACAGAGGGAAGGTATTAGCACCCAAAGTGTCCTAGGTACTCCTAGGGAGCCCTTTTTTGTGTGCAAGTATTTTAGTTGAAAATATGTTTGATAAAAGTAGGATGGGGGATGAGAAAAGAATTCATTTATTATATTTTTGTGTTTGACAAGACCTTAGGTCTTATGCCTACGTACCAACATAAAAATGAAGGATCAAAACCCCGTAGTTCGTGGTAAAAATTTCAAAGATGTTGGTGAATTAGTTTTAATAAAACTTTAAAAGAAAGGGCACAAAAATGCCAAAGACTTAAATGAGGTTGTTAGTTTTTTTTGTCTTTTGAAATTAAAGTCACTATGGTTAAGTTTATTTACAAGTTTAATTTAAGAAAATGTTTGAAAATTCAACGACATAAGGCTAAAGTTTCTGTTCATTAACACAAGTCTAAGTTGAAAACACAAGCAAAGAAGGTTTTGGAATGAGGGACAAATTTTGAAGTTAAAGAAGGAAAGGAGGAGATGAAGGGACTATCCTAGACAAAAATTAAAAGATAAGAGTTGAAAGACGCACTCTCCAAGATGAATCAAGAGAAGGATATGTGGGAAGAACGTTTCCATGCTTTAAGCCGAAAGCATGAGGAGTTAAAGCTTGAGTCTAAGGACAAATATGCACTTATTGAGCTTCTTGAGGACCAAGTATTGAAGAGACAGAGAGAACCAAAGGGTCCATCTTCCTCTAGTATGCCTCAGCCTTCCGGGGCTTGGAAGAAGATTTTTGATCAGCTTGTCCTCGAGAAGGCTCAGATGAAGACTTATTTTGAGTCTGAGATTCGACGCATCCGAAGGAAGTACACACCTGCAGCTAGATCATCTAATATTGTTGTTAAGGGATCCTTAGGATGACTAGTTTCCCTTTCTCTTGTATTTTGTATTTTTGGTTTCCGAAATTGTACTCAGTATAATCCTTCCAATTATATAAATAGAAGAGATTTTCTGGTCAATCAAATTGTGCAATTATCATTATTATGTATTTCCAAATAAAATAGTATGTTCCTTGAAAATAAAAATAATCAAGCATTGCATTTCATGCATCATTTTCATAAGCAAGTTTCTCTTTCACCAGATGTCTTATTCGTTCTCCTTCTGTGCTTCAGCCAAGCTGACTCATCGATACAATACTCGTGTCAATCATCCAAGGATCATGGAACATCTAGAGCAAGAGAATAGAGACTTGAAGGACGAGATTGCCCGTATGACTGCCAAGATGGAGTCAGTCCTAGTTGCTCAAGGTCAATCTTGTCCAATGCCTGCAACTCCTCCTCCTTAGAGGTCTGTCATATCAGAGGTTGTTTCTTCAACCATGCCTGCCGCTCATTTCGCTCCTGCCATGCCTGCCGGATTCCCGTAGGGAATGCTGCCCAACTTTGTACCTAAAGGTTTTGCACCTACTTTTGCTTCAATCCCGACATCTAGCCAAGTCATGTATGTGCCATCACCGATTGTTCACACTCTGCCTCGTGTTAAGGACACCGTATATCATTCCGAGTCGTCCGAGGGCCCTGATTTTTATGAGAAGATGGACGAAATGAAAGACCAATTCCTTGAGCTGCGAAAGGAGTTGAAAACCCTGAAGGGAAAAGATTTGTTCGGTAAGAGTGTTGTAGAACTTTGCTTGGTTCCCAATGTCAAGATCCCGATGTAGCTCAAAGTCCCTGACTTTGAAAAGTATAAGGGGAATACATGTCCACTCATCCATCTTGTCATCTATGCTAGAAATATGTCGATGCAAACCGATAATGATCAGTTACTGATTCATTATTTTCAAGATAGTCTGACTTGTGCTGCTCTGAAGTGGTACATGGGTTTGGATAGTGCGAGTGTCCGCATGTTCAATGGTTTGGGTGAGGCTTTCATGAAGAAGTACAAATATAATATGGATATGGCGCCGGATAGGAACCAGTTGAGGTCATTGTCTCAGAAGGACAAGGAGACATTCAAAGAAAAGGAGATGATAATATTTTCCTCAAGAACCTAAGCTCATTTTACTATGTGCGCATGATTGCCAGTGCCCCCAGTGATTTTACCGAAATGGTAAACATGGGGATAAGGTTAGAAGAAGGTGTCCGAGAAGGACGATTATCTAAATAGGAGGTTTCGTCTAGCAACAAGTATAGAAGTGGGTTTTCCAGAAAGAAAGAAGGCGAGACTAATGCAGTATCCGTTGGGAGGCAGAGGAGGCCTCATGTTAAAAGGAATCCACAACCCTGTCAGCATCATCACCAAGTATCATCTGTTATTCCTTTATTTTTAAACAATCAATCAATGCTCGTTCAATAACAATGTCAACAACAACCACAACAAAGAACAAACAACTACAACAACAACAACACCAACAATCATCAACAACAACAAAAATTTGAGAGGAAGAAGGTCTCTTTCGACCCAATTCCCATGTCTTATGCTGAATTGTATCCATCATTGGTTCTCAAGAACCTTTTGCAACTAAGAAATCCTCTGCAAATTTCAGAAGCACTTCCATGGTGGTACAAGCCAGAGCTTCACTGTGCCTTTCATCAAGGGGCTCCTGGTCATGATATTGAGGACTATAACCCTTTGAAGTACGAAGTTCAGAAATTGGTTAAAGGTGGGATGGTGTCCTTTGAGGACCGTGCGCCAAATGTCAAAGCTAACCCACTACCTGCTCATGGTAACCCTTCTGTTAACATGCTAGATTGTTGTCCTAGGGAGTTCAAAGTATATGATGTCCGTTTCATTAGAAGGTCCTTGGTGACTATACACAAGGATATATGTTTCGTAAGTGATTGTGAGCATGACCATGATGGTTGCGCAATCTGTAGTGTTAATCCCCGAGGTTGTGTGATTATGAAGAGAGACATCCAGAGGTTGATGGATGAGGGTATGATCCAGATTCTTCAGTCCCGTCACTTAGGTGACGATGTGAATGTTATAGTTCCTGTATTCAAAACTCCAGAGAGAATGGTGATTCAATTTGACAGTAGCAATAGTAATAGTGTCAATAATAGACCGGTATCGCCGTTGGTTATATGGTTAGCGGGTCCAGTCCCGTACGCATCCGATAAGGTTGTTCCGTTCCAGTATAATGCGACTATGTTAGAGAATGTTCAAGAGGTTCCATTACCTACGACCAGTTCTGTTGTAAGCATTGCCGATGTTACGAAGGTGACCCGTAGCGGTCGTGTTTTAGGGCCGGTGTTCCCAAAGAGTGTAGAAGATGTATCTTCCAGTAAGAGTGTTGAAGTGCTTGTAGTTGATCCGTTTAGCGCTCCGAAGTGTCAGTCTGGTGAATCCAGTGGTTTGAAGCCTAATGATGATGATGAGGTACTTCGGTTGATTAAAAAAAGTGAGTTTAATATGGTGGAGCAGTTGCTCCAAACCCCTTCCAAAATTTTAGTGCTATCTCTGCTTATGAATTCTGAAGTGCACAGAGAAGCATTGCAAAAGGTATTGGAGCAAGCTTATGTAGAGCATGATGTAACGGTGATCAATTTGATCATATTGTGGCTAATATCACCTCCTGTAACAACTTGAGCTTCTGTGATGAGGAACTTCCTGAGGAAGGTAGAAATCACAATTTGGCGTTGCACATTTCAATGAATTGCAAGGAGGATGCTCTATCGAACGTATTGGTTGATACCGGTTCTTCATTGAATGTTCTTACCAAATCAACTCTTTCTATTTTGATGTATCAAGGAGCTCTAATGAGATATAGTGGCGTGATCGTCAAAGCATTTGATGGTTCTCACAAGACTGTGATTGGTGAAGTGGACCTTCCTATGAAGATAGGTCCGAACGATTTCGAAATTACTTTCCAAGTAATGCATATCCACCCGACCTATAACTGCTTGTTGGGAAGGCCATGGATACATGAGGCTGGATCCGTTACGTCAACTTTGCACCAGAAATTGAAGTTCCGTAAGAATGGAAAGCATGTTATTGTCGGTGGGGAGAAAGCTTTGTTGGTAAGCCACATGTCGTCTTTCTCTTATGTAGAAGCTGAGGATGAGGTTGAAACTCCGTTCCAAGATCTATCTATTGCTGGAGAAAAGAAAGTTGTGGCACTTATGTCCTCCTCAAAGAAGCCTAGAAGATTGTCGAAGACGGTATTTCTGATCAGTGGGGAAAAATGATAGAAGTCACCAAGAACTAGAGCATAACCGGTTTGGGATTCCAACAAGCTTCAGTTAAGACTATGGCTGAAGATGTGCAACCCAGTTTTCGTAGCGGAGGGTTCATTCATGGTAATGAACAACACTTAGTTGCCGTGATGGAGGGTGATGAAGATGAAGACTGCACCAATTTTGTGACGCATGGAAAAGCTTGCAACAATTGGACTATTGTTGATGTTCCTGTTATTAAGCATTGTTCTAATTAATTGCTTTTATTGTTTTGGAAAATCCTTCTCCTATGCCAAAGGGAGGAGTGAACATTGTTTGGAATTTTCAAACTTGATCATTAATAAAATTCAATTCTATTCATTCACATCTATGATGTTTGACTTTTACTTTTTGCTTCTTCTGAAAATGGTAATCTCAAAAAAAACATAATTAAAATATAATTTATCCATCTGCATAATATTTGGTCACCAAATCACTTCTCTAAAATCAAAATATCAAATCGTTATGCAGGTTGGTTTCTAAACCCATTGAATATAATGATCCTACTCCTTCACCAAATTTTGAACTCCTTGTGTTTGAAGATGAGGAAGGAAGTGATGAAGAAGTATCTCATGAATTGTCAAGTCTACTTGAGCATGAGGAAAAAGCCATTCAGTCGTTCGAAGAGTAGATTGATTTAGTCAACTTGGGTTCCGAGGATGATGTGAAGGATGTCAAGATTGGGTCTCGATTGTGTCCAGAAGTGAAGAAGGGGTTGATTGATCTTCTCTAAGAGTATTCAGATGTGTTTTCCTGGTCCTATCAAGATATGCCTGGGTTGGATTCTGAGATTGTGGAGCATAGATTGTCGTTGAAGCTAGAATGCTCGCCAGTCAAGCAGAAGTTGAGGAGGACTCATCCTGATATGGCAGTGAATATCAAAGAAGAAGTAAAAAAGCAAATTGATGTCGGTTTCCTTGTTACCGCTGAGTATCCGCAATGGGTGGCCAACATTGTGCATGTTCCGAAGAAAGATGGAAAAGTCTGTATGCCTGTTGATTATAGATATTTGAACAAAGCTAGTCCGAAATATGATTTTCCTCTGCCATACATTGATATGTTGGTAAATAATACAACCAAATTCAAAGTCTTTTCATTTATGGACGGATTTTCCATCAGATCAAGATGGCACCCGAGGATATGGAGAAGACCACATTCATTACACCCTGGGGAACATTCTGTTATAGAGTGATGCCTTTTGGTTTAAAGAATGCTGGTGCAACATACCAAAGGGCAATGACTACTCTTTTTCATGATATGATGCATAAAGAGATAAAAGTTTATGTTGATGATATGATTTCCAAATCTATTGATGAAGAAGAAAATGTAGAGCATTTGTTGAAGCAATTCCAGCATTTGAAGAAGTACAAACTCCGATTGAATCCCAATAAGTGTATGTTTGGTGTTCGTTCTAGTAAGTTGTTGGGATTTATTGTCAGCGAGAAGGGTATTGAAGTTGATCCCGCCAAGGTCAAAGGAATACAAGAGATGCATGCACCAAAGACTAAGAAGCAAGTCTAAGGTTTTCTCGGCCGCTTGAATTATATCTCTAGATTCATTTCACACATGACTGCCACATGTGTGCTTATATTTAAGCTTCTTCAGAATGATCAGTCTTGTGATTGGACTGAAGACTGCCAAAAAGCTTTTGATACTATCAAAGAGTATCTGCTTGAGCCTCCGATTTTGTCTCCGCTTGTGGAAGGAAGACTGTTGATCATGTATTTGACTGTGCTTGAAGAAAGTAAGGGTTGTGTCCTTGGTCAGCAAGATGAGACTGGAAAGAAAGAATATGCTATTTACTACATCAGTAAGAAATTCACTGATTGTTAGACTCAGTATTCTATGCTTAAGAAGACTTGTTATGCATTGGCTTGGGTTGCTAAGCGTCTGCGTCAATATATATGCTGAATCATACCACTTGGTTGATATCCAAAATGGATCCAATCAAGTATATTTTTGAGAAGCCTGCTTTAACTAGGAGGATTTCCCGTTGGGAGATGTTGTTATCAGGGTATGATATTGAATACCGATCTCAGAAAGCAATCAAAGGTAGTGTCTTGGCTGACCATTTGGCTCACCAACCGATTGAAGATTACCAGTAAGTGCAATATGATTTTCCTGATGAAGAGATCCTGTACTTGAAAATGAAAGATTGTGATGAACCAATGCTTGAAGAAGGGCCATAACCTGGTTCCCGTTGGGGCATGGTATTTGATGGAGCTGTTAATCAGTATGGTAACGACATTGGGGAAGTAATCATTACTCCTCAAGGAACGTATTTTCCATTTATAGCTAGATTGACTTTCAAGTGTACAAATAATATGGCTGAGTATGAAGCTTGCATTATAGGGTTGGAAGAGGCCATTGATCTCAGAATCAATTATTTGGACGTCTATGGAGATTTAACTTTGGTTGTGAATCAAATCAAAGGTGAGTGGGAGACGAATCAACCCAGTTTGATACCATATAAAGATTATGAGAGGATTTCAACTTTCTTTACATATGTTGAGTTTCATCACATCCCTTGAGATGAAAACCGGATGGAAGATGCTCTTGCAACGTTGGCTTCAATGATTATGGTGAAGTATTGGAATGAAGTTCCCAATCTGACTGTGATGTGTCTTAATAGGCCAGCTCATGTATTTTCTATTGAAGAGATCAAAGATGAAAAGACGTGGTATTTTGATATCAAATGTTTCCTCCAAAGTCAGATTACCCACCTGGGGCATCTTTGAAAGATAAGAAGACTTTGAGAAGATTAGCTGGTAACTTATACCTAAATGGTGATGTGCTTTACAAGAGAAACTTCGATATGGTTCTGCTCAGATGCGTGGATAGACATGAAGCAGACTTATTGATGACTGAAGTCCATGAAGGTTCCTTTGGTACTCATTCCAATGGACATGCTATGGCAAAGAAGATGTTGCGAGCAAGTTACTATTGGCTGACAATGGAATCTGACTGTTGCAAGTTTGTGAAGAAATGCCACAAGTGTCAAATTTATGCAGATAAGATTCATATTCGTCTGACATTGTTGAACATCATTTCCTCCCCATGGCCCTTCTCCATGTGGGGAATTAATATGATTGGCATGATTTAGCCCAAAGCTTCGAATGGACATCGTTTCATTCTGGTGGCTATTGACTATTTCACAAAGTGGGTTGAAGCGGCATCGCATGTGAATGTAACCAAGCAAGTTGTTGTGAGGTTTATCAAGAATCATATTATATGTCGATATGGTGTGCCAAGTGAGATCATTACTGATAATGGATCAAACTTGAACAATAATATGGTGGAAGCTCTTTGCAAAGACTTCAAGATTGTACATCATAATTCTTCTCCCTACAGACCTAAGATGAATGGGGTTGTTGAAGTTGCAAATAAGAATATCAAGAAAATCATTCAAAAGATGATTGTGACATACAAGGATTGGCATGAGATGCTCCCATTTGCCTTGCATGGATACCGTACATCCATCCGCACTTCAACAGGGGAAACCCCTTTCTCACTCGTTCATGGCATGAAAGTTGTGCTCCCAATAGAGGTGGAGATCCCATCATTGCGTGTCTTGATGGAAGCAAAGTTGACTAAGGCTGATAGGTGTCAGACCAGGTATGATCAGCTAAATTTGATTGAAGAGAAGAGATTGTCTGCCTTGTGTCATGGTCAGCTCTATCAGCAGAGAATGAAGAAAGCTTTTGATAAGAAGGTCATACCTCGTGTGTTCAGAGAAGGTGACCTTGTGCTTAAGAAGATTTTATCTTTCAAGCCAGATTCTAGGGGAAAATGGACTCCTAACTATGAAGGCCCATATGTGTAACACCCCAAAATTTGCCCTCCTTATTCACGCATTCATTTTTAGGTCATTTAACATTAGATACATTGCATTTCATCATGTCAATCAGAATCAGATCCAAGAAGCTTTATTTAAAAAAAATAAAAATTAATTAATTAAATAAATAAATAAATAAAAGAAAAAATCTCAGACTTGGACCTCTCTCAAAAGCCCACTAAGCTACCAATATTAGGTTATAAATACTAGAGTTTCATTGAAACAAAAGCCACACAGAAAAGAGACAGAAGAAGGAAGAGAAGAAAAATACTCTGAGGTTTCCTTGGAACAAAACCCTGGACAAAACCTGGAGAGAAACCTGACACAGAACTCAGAGCAGCCTCCAAACCCTGAAGGGAAGTCAACTGCACAGAATCACCTCTGCCTCACATAAACCCTAAAGATTGTTTTGTAAACCTCACGGGTGCAACTCAATTTCAATCAAGCTCTCCAATCAGGTTTGCCCTTATTCCCATTACCTTTATGCTCTTAATTTGGATCATCTGAATGTATGAGGTATGATGGATGAATTTCATTAGGTTTTTGCCCACGGGTTTTAAATGTATATGAATGTATAAATAATGCCTTGAATGCTTAATCCTTATCGTGTTTCACTAACCCTTTTGTTGAGTTTTTGTGAAGGCTCACATGACTTTTGCAGGGATAGCTCGCTGGATATTCCACTTTGCTCGTGGGATACCATTTGGGAGATTTATTCTGATTGCCTTGTTGGCTCATTTACTTTATGCATGTTTGTTTTGTATGTGTTCGTATCCCCACAGGTAGCGCGGTTCCTTCGTCGAGGACTGCCCTTTTGCCCTTGAGAATCCCCCAAACCTTAAAACCCAAAGCGACACGTTAACTCCTTCTACTACAGGCGAGTAAGTCTCCAAAGGTCGAGCATCCGGTAGATTGCGTAGTAACATCGTTCATCCAAAACCCAATCCATAACCCCGTAGTTAGCCGAACTACGACTTGCTCTGATTCTCATTCCAGATGAGATACGTAGGCATAAGACGCGATGTCTTAGAGAGCACAATTACCCTTAACCCCTAGGTAGCCGAGCTACGAAGACTCTGATTCTCATATTCAGATGAGATACGTCTGCAGTGGATGCGACATCCGTGCGAGTCATTTTCTGTTGACCCCTTTTTTTTATAGTAAATAACACATTAGATAAACCCACACCCTTTAGACAAGAACTACAAAAGTGGATCCCGTAGAGTACTACAAATGCGTAGGGGTGCTAATACCTTCCCTTCGCATAATCGACTCCCGAACCCAAGATTTGGTTGCGAGACCCTGTCTTGTCCTTTCCTTTTTCCAGGTTTACTTCGAGCGTTTCCTTTCCCTCTTTTGGGATAAATAACGCACGGTGGCGACTCTCCTGTCTTTCTTCGCCGGTTGCTTTTTTTCGCATTCCATTTTTCAGGTTGTGACAGCTGACGACTCTGCTGGGGACCCGGTTTCCCTAAGCGAGTCCCTCCTAGCTTTTGTAGGTTGTTTGTTTATTGGGTGTTTATTCTTTTGTACAGTTATTTATCTTTCAGCATTTACCTGCTTTATTGCATTGTGTACATATAACTGCCGTATCTGCTGGTTCTGTTTGTGAGATGAGTTTTAAACCCGAACTCGAGTGCACTTAGGATAGGAGAATGACATAGTCTTGTTAACTTGTGTAGAGTTATTCCTTAGCAAGTTGACTTGTAAGCCCATTCACTTGGTGGAGGTCATGTTGGGATCAATAATGTCACACAAGTAAGTTGTGGTTAGACATTACTTTTTCCAATATAGACCTTAGAAGCCAAGGACCTTAGTTTACCAAACCCATCTTGGCCTATTCGTAGGACGTAGTGCGAAAGTCGTTCAAGTGTAAGATTTGATACGATTGTTACGCGATACTACACTCATAAGAGTCTCTCTTGAGAATATTTTTGGAATACGAGTAGTCGTTCCTCCGATAATATCCGAAAGATGGGATTATGACTATGGGAACCTTTTGTAGAACATGTTTGGCAGGTTTAAACCTTAGTACACTCCCTTTGGGTGGTTCTTAACCTAAACTCCATGCTCGTGACTTGCAACAAACCCATGATTCATGGTTGATCCGTTCAGGTATCCTTAATATCAATGAAACTTGGGTGTTGATAAGGTGTAAACCATAATCCACCAAAAATGGATGGTTGATATTAAGGATAACATGATCCATCCCATGACCTTTGTTTGGTGTGCTTTGCTTGATCCTCTTAATTTCTCTCCAGGCAGTGCAACCTGACAGATGTTCAAGCGGATCCAGCAATTCTGATTGACATGCCATTGCATTGTATAACATCATCTGCATATTTGCATCCAACATCTCATGCTTATTCATTTGCAGGGTATTCCCTTTTTAAGGGGGGGCCTTAAAATCGAATAAGCAGTGCATCGCATACCATACATACTAACCCTTGTTTGTTTTGCAGGTGTCACCGCAGTATCTAATATTTGTTCCCTGTATCAGGCAGTTATTGGTCCCAAGCGAGTTTACAGGTACCCGACAAAGGAAAACCGTCCACGACTAGAAATGGACCAGATACAGAAAGAACTGGCTGATATGCGTGAAAGGATGGATCAGTTCATGACATTGATGACTGGTATGGCAGAAGGCCAGGCGAAGCCGAAGGAATTGGTTGAGCAACCGAGGCCCGATCCAGAGGTGGAAATACCAAGTGCTGAGGGGAACCTTGGTAACCCTGGGAACACTGATAACCCTGTGAACACTGGAAACGCGGGTAACGCAAATGTTGATGGAAACCCGGGTAATGTTGGCAACACGGGAAATGTTGGGAATGGTATTGGCGGAAGGTACAATGTGAATCAAGGGATTCGGATTAACGGGCGCCCCGTTACTGAAGATTGTCAGTATGATCAATTTTCTTTGCACGACGAGGCCCTAGAGACCACTCGCTGTATGGATGAGCTTGCTGAGAAGCTCAAATCTTTGGAGTCTCAAAATTCCTTAGGTTTTGATGTCACCAATCTTGGTCTGGTTCAGGGAGTAAGGATCCCTCACAAGTTCAAACCCCCTACTTTTAAGAAATACAACGGGGCTTCTTGCCCACGCACTCATGTCCAATCTTATCTGGGAAGGTTGGGAGCTCACACTGAAGATGAAAAGCTGTGGATGTACTATTTTGAAGACAGTTTAACTGGAGCTTCTCGTGAATGGTATTCTCATTTGTCTCGTACTACCACCAAGAGTTGGAAAGACTTGGCAGAGGCTTTTGTGAAGCAATATCTATACAACTTGGACATGGCTCCAAATCGGACCTTGTTGCAAGGAATGTCTCAGACTGCCAAGGAAACCTTTAGAGAATATGCTCAGTGTTGGAGACAGATTGCTGCATTCGTCCAACCCCCTATGTCTGAAAGGGAGATGGCGGACATGTTCATGAACACTCTTCAAGGCAATTATATTGAGAGATTGGCTGCCATCCTGTCAATCAACTTTGTAGAGATAGTGATTGCTGGAAAGAGGATCAAGAGTCTGTTGAAGATGGGCCGAATTCAAGACAACAGTGCTTCCAACTCATCAGTTTCCAAGAAACCGTCTGCTGGTAACGGTCAGCGAAGAAGAGAAGGTGAGACGAGCGTTGTATATGCTGGCAGAGGCAGGGGCAGAGGACGCCCTAATTATTATCAAGATCAAGTGGCCGCAGTCACTATTCCAACACTTGTTCCTCAACCGCAGTATCATCCGCAACAGCAACCCAGGTACAACAATCAACAACAAGGAGGTAATCCGGGTCAGCAGAGACCCTATCAACAACGTCCAAGGCAAGCGGACCGGGTCATTGAGCCAATCCCAATGCCTTATTCTGTATTACTTCCCAAGCTGATTGACATGAATCTGGTTACGTTGAGAACTCTGGCCCCACCAGTCGATCCCAACAATCTGCCTAGAGGTTATGATGTCAACGCCAGATGTGCTTTTCACTCCAACGCACCTGGACATACTACAGATAATTGCAAGGCTCTCCAACTAAAGGTACAAGATTTGAGAGATGCCCAGGCCATCAATTTTTCTCCGGTGGCTAATGTCATCCAAAACCCGATGCCAGCTCACGGCGGGCAGAGGATTAATGCTGTTGATAGTGGGGAAACTTTGAATTTGGTTTCTGATGTGACTAAAGTGAAGACTTCGCTATCGGTGGTCAAATACCGACTCTTGAAAGGACGGATTTTCTCGGGTTGTGGGGAAGAGTGCAGAAATTGTCAAGACGCCGAGAACGGATGTGATAGTTTGAGAAGGGGTATTCAGCAACTGATAGATGAAGGTTGTCTTCAGTTCGATCAGACTCGTCCAGTGAAGAATGATGTGTCGACAGTAACGTTTTATTTCACTCCTGAAGAAATATATGTTCCCGAGAGACCCGCTCCGACAACAATATATTTCCTAGAAAGTCCAACACCAATTTACTCTGACAACCCTCAACCGACTTTGATTGGTCCAGTCACCATCACGGTACCAGGACCTGTTCCGTATGAGAAAGACAGTGCTATCCCGTGGCACTATGGGGCTGATATCTACTGCCAGGGGCAAAAAGTTAACGAAGAAGACATTGACATTGGTAGCTCCGCTGTAGACAATGTTGGAGGAATTGGTGGCTTCACTCGCAGTGGACGCCTATTTGCACCATCAATATTGCGCACGAATGCTGAAGCTGAGGCAGCTGCCAAGGCTAAAGGAAAACAGGTATCCACCGAAGAGGTTACTACCGAGGAAGCTCCTCCTAAGACCACATTCGAGAAGGAAGTGGATGAGTTTATGAGAATTATCAAGAAAAGTGACTACAAGGTAGTCGGCCAGCTAAATCAGACACCCTCAAAGATCTCCATTCTCTCACTATTGATGTGCTCTGAGGCACACAGAGCAGCCTTGTTGAAAGTACTGAATATGGCTTATGTTCCCCCAGAGATAACTGTTGACCAGCTGGAGTCGGTAGTTTCGAATGTACACACTAGCCATGCGCTAGGTTTCACCGATTATGACCTAACATCTGAGGGCAGGAATCACAACAAACCCTTGCATATCACAATGGAATGCAAAGGGACGGTGCTTTCCCATGTTTTGGTTGATACAGGTTCTTCTCTGAATGTTCTCCCAAAGAAAGCCTTAACGAAGTTGGATTACGATGACGCCACCCTGAGGCCGAGTAATTTAGTTGTAAGGGCTTTTGATGGCTCTAAGCGAGTTGTTTGTGGCGAAGTTGAGTTGCCAGTTAAGATTGGACCGCATGTATTCAAGAGTACCTTTTATGTGATGGATATCCAGCCTGCCTATAGCTGTCTGCTAGGTCGACCCTGGATTCATGCTGCCGGCGCTGTTACTTCTACTCTCCACCAGAAGCTCAAATATGGACTAGAAGGTCAGATCGTCACCGTCTGTGGTGAAAAGGATATTTTTGTTAGCCATCTGTCTACATTTAAGTATGTGGAGATGGATGGCGAGATGCATGAGATGCTGTGTCAGGGCTTCGAAGCCATAAACATCAATGAGGTCGCGCCCGAAACTGTCTTTTCACCTGAGTCTGAGAAGGTCGGGACTTCTATCTCTTCATACAAGCAAGTTGTTGAAGTGGTTAAGGCTGGTAATGCCCAAGGCTGGGGCAAATTTGTGGAGCCAATCATAAAAGAAGACAAGTTTGGATTGGGGTATACTCCGGGGTCTCAGAAGAATGAAGCCGGTACTTTCTCCAGCGGGGGTTTGGTTTCTACCCACACCGTCAATGCTGCAGATGAAGATAAGGGTGACAGCGACTGTGACTTAGATAGCTGGATTCGCCTGTGTGTCCCAGGAGAAAAGCTCGATAATTGGTCGTCTGAAAAATTCGTCCGGTTTACTTTACTGAAGGAGTAATTTTTATTGTTTTCCTTTTATCACATGCATAACAAAGTCTTACACTTTGACCAAGGTGTAATGACTCATCTGTAGGGCCATCCATTTAGTTACATTTCGCAATTATTTTCATTATCAATAAAGGACAGCTTTTGCAAACAATTTTGTGTTCTCTTTCTTTCAATTATTTTTACTTTTACAAAAACGGCAATGTTTCTTTTTCATGTTTCTTTTTCATTTTTCTTTCCAAAAAACACCTTGTAAAACTGATCACCCGGATCTCACTGCTAACGACACTGCTATGGCCAAGTATGACTTCGACAAACCTATCTATCAAGCCGAAGAAGGGGTTGAGGAAGATTGTGAATTGCCTGAGGAGTTAGCCAGGTTGTTGAAACAGGAGGACCGAGCTATCACACCTTATCAGGAGGTGGTTGAGACCATCAACATTGGTACCGAAGACGACAAGAAAGGATCAAGATCGGGGCCAGTCTACAGGCCGAGAAGAAAAGACCGTTGATCATGTACTTGACTGTGTTGGAAAGGTCAATGGGGTGTGTGCTCGGTCAGCATGACGAGTCAGGTCGAAAAGAGCATGCAATATACTACCTTAGCAAAAGGTTTACTGACTGTGAATAAAGATACTCACTGCTCGAGAAAACTTGCCGCGCTTTGGCATGGGCTGCTCGCCGACTAAGACAGTATATGTTGACTCACACGACTCTATTGATATCAAAGATGGATCAAGTTAAGTATATTTTTGAAAAGCCAGCAGGGTTGCTAGGTGGCAAATGATGCTGACAGAGTATGACATCCAATACACTTCACAAAAAGCCATCAAAGGAAGTGTCTTATCAGACTATCTTGCCGCGCAACCGATTAATGATTACCAACCTATGAGGTTCGACTTTCCTGATGAGGACATCATGTTTCTCAAATCGAAATATTGCGAGGAACCACTCCCGGAGGGGGGGCCTGACCCTGAATCCAAATGGATTATGATGTTTGATGGGGAGGTCAACGTCAATGGTCGCGGAGTTGGTGCAGTGTTGATCACACCGGAGGGGGTTCATATGCCATTTTGTGCCAGAATAACTTTTCCCTGCACCAACAATGAAGTCGGACGAAGCAGAATGGGTCCGTTCTCGATACAATCAGCTAAGCCTAGTTGAGGAAAAGAGACTAGCAGCTATATGCCATGGCCAGCTATATCAGAGACGGACGAAGAGAGCGTTTGATTAGAAAGTGCGCCCTCGGGAGTATCGAGTCGGTGAATTGGTACTCAAAAGAATTCTTCCTCCCAACACAGATCACAGGGGAAAATGGACACCGAATAACGAGGGTCCATACGTGGTTAAAAGAGTTTTTTCTGGCGGAGCTCTGATGCTAACAACCATGGATGGCGAAGACTTCCCGTCCCCTGTCAACTCAGACGCAGTTAAAAAATACTTCGCATAAAATAGACCCGCTGGACAGTAAAAAGAATAGTCCAGGCAAAACAGGGGCATCCCGACGAACCAAAAAAAAGAATGAAGAGGTTCGGGCAAAAATTAGGGATATAAAAAAAAATGTACACCGAGTGAGTCGAAAACCCGAAAGGGCGGCTCAGGCAAAAAAGGGTATCCCGGTGGATTGAAAACCCAAAAGGGCGGTCCACGCAAAAGTTAGGGAATAAGCGAATAACTGCGATCTGAGTTCATCCGTGTTATATCACTGTTTCATTCAATCCGGCAATCTTCGAAGGTAAAAGATCGACTAATCATCCACTTTAGAAAGCAAGATGAGTAGAGCGTCTTGAGGACATACGAGCCATAGCAGATTCGAAACTCGGTGGGACCCCGTTTCCACATTGCCATTAGGATATTTTCTCTTGTTCAATTTATAGCGATCGCCTCTTTCCAGGGATCAGCTTCCTGATGTACTCGCCTATTCCTGGCACAAATTTTTCAACCAACAAAAGTCGAATAATTCAGTTAAAAAGCCTCTTTACTTTTCATTTATCAGTTTGTTTGCAAAAGATGTCTGAATTCTTGAGGAAACATATTGCATCTGAATGTAATTGTGGCTTTTGCAGATGACTTGCACAGGAAAACAGTCAAAATTGCATTGAATGTGCTTAATCCCGAACGGTGAATTCAAATCGAGTAATTCCCCGGGGCATACGTGTATTTTTTGGTTACAGGTCACAGGAACCAGATGCCAAGTCATGAATCCTCACCCCCAAGCGGTTGACAAAGCCTCTCCTCTGCAGAGCAGGTTCCCCAGTAGAGTTGACAGTATCCAGACTGTATATCCCCAGTAGAGTTGACAGTATCCAGACGGTATATCCCCAGTGGAGTCGACAGTTCCATATTGTATCTTTCCAGCAACAGCGGAGTAGTCGCATACCCAACAGACAAGAGGGTGGTGTTCCCAGTGTTCATCTCGTCCCCATCAGATATTTTTTTTAACAGATTTGTTTTAATCCCCAGCCTGAGGACGATTAGCAAGTTCGTATCCCCAGCAAAGGTCGATTCCTACGACATTTCCCCAGGAAGTGCTTTCCTCATAGACTCTCCTCGCAGAGCCTCACCAAGCAAAGTTTCCATAGTTGATACTTCCCCAGGAAGGTCAACTTTTCAAAAAAGGCCGATTTATTTTCGGTGGCTCCCCGGTCCCGGCAGACGGATCGTTCCCCACAGAGCATTCAAGGATTGATACAGCGATCCGCTCCCTTCCAGAGTTGCTTCCCCAAGCAGATTTCTTTTTTCTTTTGCACCATGCATAACATTTGCATTTGCATTTGCATGCATATCAAACATACACATAAGCTGATAAATAGGTTCTTCAAAGCAGACTGAAAAGTTACTTTACAACCAAAGTCATGAGATTCGCCCAGAGGATCAAGTGAGTGTGTGACCCAGCATGAGGGTCATTTCGAAGATTCAGCCTGAGAATCGTTTTCCAGAGATCCAGCCTTAGGGTCATTTCGAAGATTCAGCCAGAGAGTCGACTACGAGCGTTATTTCCCCAGCAAGCCAGCTGGAGGAATAGATTGACAGCTCAACAGAAAATCAACCTACAAGTGGATCCAGCCCGCGGATCGCATTAAAAAAACAAAGTCTAATCGAAGAGTCGTTATAACATGTTCTAGCTTGAAGAATATGTACGAAGCCCAAAAGTGGGATATTCTCGAAGCTGCATATCTAACATGAAGACTGTAGATTTCGAAAGAGGGTCAACCAGCGCATGCCCTAGATGCGAGATCCTGATGATGGGAATTTATCATCAAAACAATCTAGATCTAGCCAGAAGATCAAAGTCAGGTCTAGCCCGAAGACCGAAAAATAGATAGATTCAGCTAGAGAATCAAAGAAAATAGATTCAGCCAGAGAATCGAAACAATTCAGATCTAGCCAGAAGATCAAAATAGATTCATCCATAGAATCGAAACAATTCAGATCTAGCCAGAAGATCGAAGAAGATCTAGCCAGAAGATCGAAGTCAGGTCTAGCCCGAAGACCGGAAATAGATTCAGCCAGAGAATCAAAACAATTCAGATCTAGCCAGAAGATCGAAGTAGATTCAGCCAGAGAATCAAAGAAAATAGATTCAGCCAGAGAATCGAAACAAAGAAGATCTAGCTAGAAGATCCAAGAAGATCTAGCCAGAAGATCGAAGAAGATCTAGCCAGAAGATTGAAACCGTATCCAGCCCGAGGATCAAAATTAAAATCCAACCAGAGGACTAAATTGAGTATAGATTTAGCCAGAGGATCGAAACTCCAGATTAAGTCAGAAGACTGATTCAGATTCAGCCAGAGGATCGGAAGAGAAATAAACAACACGGTGTATTTCAGTATTTTTGTGGTGTTCTCGGAGCGTAAATTTTCGGTCTGTCTTTGGTATTCAATCACAGCTCACCCTGTTTGTCTGATAAGTTGTTCGCTTTCATCCTGCCCGGGTTAGCTGATGACTGAATAGGGGCGGCTGTAACACCCCAAAATTTGCCCTCCTTATTCACGCATTCATTTTTAGGTCATTTAACATTAGATACATTGCATTTCATCATGTCAATCAGAATCAGATCCAAGAAGCTTGAATTTTTTTTAAAAAATTAATTAATTAATTAAGTAAGTAAATAAATAAAAGAAAAAATCTCAGACTTGGACCTCTCTCAAAAGCCCACTAAGCTACCAATATTAGGTTATAAATACTAGAGTTTCATTGAAACAAAAGCCACACAGAAAAGAGACAGAAGAAGGAAGAGAAGTAAAATACTCTGAGGTTTCCTTGGAACAAAACCCTGGACAAAACTTGGAGAGAAACCTGACAGAGAACTCAGAGCAGCCTCCAAACCCTGAAGGGAACTCAACTGCACAGAATCACCTCTGCCTCACATAAACCCTAAAGATTGTTTTGTAAACCTCACGGGTGCAACTCAATTTCAATCGAGCTCTCCAATCAGGTTTGCCCTTATTCCCATTACCTTTATGCTCTTAATTTGGATCATCTGAATGTATGAGGTATGATGGATGA
This sequence comes from Lathyrus oleraceus, assembly GCF_024323335.1. Lineage (NCBI taxonomy): Eukaryota > Viridiplantae > Streptophyta > Magnoliopsida > Fabales > Fabaceae > Lathyrus > Lathyrus oleraceus. The sequence goes on along the minus strand of NC_066585.1, from coordinate 140,284,468 downwards.
ATTTCATTAGGTTTTTGCCCACGGGTTTTAAATGTATATGAATGTATAAATAATGCCTTGAATGCTTAATCCTTATCGTGTTTCACTAACCCTTTTGTTGAGTTTTTGTGAAGGCTCACATGACTTTTGCAGGGATAGCTCGCTGGATATTCCACTTTGCTCGTGGGATACCATTTGGGAGATTTATTCTGATTGCCTTGTTGGCTCATTTACTTTATGCATGTTTGTTTTGTATGTGTTCGTATCCCCACAGGTAGCGCGGTTCCTTCGTCGAGGACTGCCCTTTTGCCCTTGAGCATCCCCCAAACCCTAAAACCCAAAGCAACACGTTAACTCCTTCTACTACAGGCGAGTAAGTCTCCAAAGGTCGAGCATCCGGTAGATTGCGTAGTAACATCGTTCATCCAAAACCCAATCCATAACCCCGTAGTTAGCCGAACTACGACTTGCTCTGATTCTCATTCCAGATGAGATACGTAGGCATACGACGCGATGTCTTAGCGAGCACAATTACCCTTAACCCCTAGGTAGCCGAGCTACGAAGACTCTGATTCTCATATTCAGATGAGATACGTATGCAGTGGATGCGACATCCGTGCGAGTCATTTTCTGTTCATCCCTTTTTTTTAGTAAATAACACATTAGATAAACCCACACCCTTTAGACAAGAACTACAAAAGTGGATTCCGTAGAGTACTACAAATGCGTAGGGGTGCTAATACCTTCCCTTCGCATAATCGACTCCCGAACCCAAGATTTGGTTGCGAGACCCTGTCTTGTCCTTTCCTTTTTCCAGGTTTACTTCGAGCGTTTCCTTTCCCTCCTTTGGGATAAATAACGCACGGTGGCGACTCTCCTGTCTTTCTTCGTCGGTTGTTTTTTTTCGTATTCCATTTTTCAGGTTGCGATAATATGTTGTTAAGAGAGCCTTTTTAGGCGGTGCTTTGATTCTTACAACTATGGATGGTGAAGAGTTCACTTGTCTTGTGAACGCAGGTGCAGTCAAGAAATACTTCGCCTAAAATAGAAAAGAACAACTCGCTAAGTGGAAAACCTGAATGGGCGGCTTAGGAAAAAATGAGCGTCTTGGTGGATTGAAACCCGAAAAGGCGATCCAGGCAAAAATTAGAGACATAAAAACAGAAAAAAAATCATCCCGATAAATTGAGTATCCCACCTTGGGGCAATTTATGCAAAAATTAGGGATTATGGCAAGTAACTGCATCCTGCTGATATTCAGTTTTGAAGACATTCTTGAGCAAATCTGTCAATCCTGATTCACCATCCCCGACGAAGTCGCCAAGAGCATAGTGGAAATCAAAAGTTGGTAGAAGAATTAGTGATCATTGTATTTAATGTATCCCTTTTCCATATAAATTACCATTTTCAACTTTTGTAAAGATCTATGGAGTCTTGTTATTTACAGACTACCATTCCATTAAATAAAGTTGAGCTTTTTATCCAATTGTTTCTACTCTTGTTTAATTCATCCAAATAGATTTAAATTTTATTATGATTATTTTGAAATTTAATTTTAAATTAAAATCATATTTTCTTAAATATATAATAGCAGTTATTACAAGCAATCAATATTATTTAAAGGAATATCAACAACAGTTTGAAAAGCGGTAAGCCCTCAAATACGGAGCATTATTGGTTCTCCTCAAGTAGTGGGCGTAATCCCTATTTTCATCCCGATAGATTTCAGTAGCCGAGTTCTGTTGGTTTCCCTAGCCGAGTTTGTTGGCCTCCCTTGAGTTATAGGTGTGTTATTTTGGTAGTTAGAACGGCTTCGGCAGAATTTTGTTTCTCTGCAAATCGTCAGAGTTACTCTAGATGTTGAGCAACTATCGTATTAGTCCCCTGCAGGGTTGTCTTCCATTTGATATGGTGTTGACCTAAAATTATCCACAAAGTTTGTAGCAATTTCCTCACCAGATCCTCTCCTTGTGCTTTACCCAGCCAGGATTGGGCTTTCAAGATGTTTGTTTCTCTCTAGTAGTTGTTTCCCTCCCGTGAGGATTTCCTAGGGATTGTATCGATGGTTCAAATCAGTGACATTTGTATCCTTTACGATAATTTTGTCAGGATAATCATCATATATACATATACACTCATATAATTTCATTATTGCACTTTGTGATTCATCGTTCACTTTGATCCTCTGCTATGGTGGTTTACTTCTCCCCCATGCAGATTTGGTTTGTCTGTCCTCTTTCAATTGTAGAGTATCAGCTCATTAAGATTTGGTTTACTACTCCCACTATGGTGGTTTACTTCTCCCCCATACAGATTTGGTTTAACCTTTTTCTTTCCCCACTGAGCTATTTCCTCGTGGATAATCATTATTTCAGTTTCCTCCCTAGTCGATTATATGGATGGAACCACTCCCCTTGAGTTATATCCTCATTGGGTTGAGTCTTTAATTGACTTTTCTTTTTAGTTTTTTCCTAGATAAATGCTTTTGGTCCCTTGAGAGCCTATTACCCAGTAGCTGGTAATATTTTTCTCATGTTTGTCACTTTTGTCCAATACCTGGCAAAGATAACCTTGTGTCCCCGGCAGAATTTGTTTCTACGTCTCCCAGGAAGTATATCCTTGATATGTTCATCCTAACTGATGATGAATATTTTCTTCCCTTGTTTGAGTCTATCCTTGATATGTTCATTGCAACCGGTGACAAATATTCTCTCCTTTTGGTATTCTACCCAGTAACCGGTAGTTGTAATCCCTATTTTGTTCCGCCAGAGAGTTAATCCTTGATATGTTCATCCTAACCGGTGATGTATTTCCTTCTCTTTGTGGTCTTCTGCCCAGTAACAAGTAGTTGTAAATCCATCTTTTATCCCCTTTGCAGAGTTTATCCTTGATATGTTCATCCTAACTGATGACGGATACTCTCTTTCCGGTATTCTATTCAATAACCGATAGATGTAATTCCTATTTTCCCCCTCTGAGTCTATCCTTGATATGTTCATCCTAACCGATGACTGATATTCTCTTTTCGGTATTCTATCCAGTATTCGATAGATGTAATTCCTACTTTTTCAAGCAGTTTATTCTTGATATGTTCATCTTAACCGGTGACGGATATCCTCCCTAGATTTCCCCAGGCAAGTCTATCCTCGATATGTTCATCATAACCGGTGATAGATTTTGTTTCCGTTTTGAGTCTATCCTTGATATGTTCACTTTAACCAGTGATGGATATTCTCTCTCTGTGGACTTCTTTCCAGTAACCGGTAGTGGTAAATCCTATTTTTGGCTTTTCCTAGTAGTTTATTCTTACCTAGTAACCGGTAATGAATACACATCCTGGTTACCTCCCTGTCAGGTTTTTGTTATCTCCTTACCCAGTAACCGATAATGGATAATAGATTTCTACTCCTCCTGTGTTGAAGATCTTTTCTTCCCCCAGTTGAGTTTGAGTGCGAATTTCCATAGTGAAACCGTTGTTTCCTGTTTGGTTCGAGTATTTCAGCCTTGTTCTGATTTACCCGTTTCCCCTGTAAATGTTCCTTTTGTTCCTCGGCTGAGTCTTTCCTTTGATTTATTTTTCGTGGAATCCCTCGAGTCCCCTAGTTGTTTTTAAGACGTATCCTGGCCTACGAACAACCCCTTTTCCCCATAGTCTCTATCTCCCCTTTGAGTTTTCCTTATAGAATGCATTATACTCCTGTGGACCTTCAGTCTCTCCAGAATTTATTCCTTTGTGGCAACATTTCTCCACAAAGATTATTTTAACATTCATATCATATGCATCATGAGGTCTCATAGGGACCAAAATTTGTTTCTATATGTTGTTATTTAAGCCCATTCTACTGAGTCAATACGAAGATTTTAACCTTCATCTCCTCAGTCAGAACGTCCTTAAATACGGGCAGCTGTAAAACCCCAATTTTGACCCTAAGATCCCTCATGCTATCTCATCATATGCATTAGCATTGGGATTACACCTTGGCATTCTCCTTACCCCTTATTCATTGGGTTTGCATTGGGAGAGATCACCAAGCATCATGTGATTGTATCATAGTTTGTGTTTTATCATTTTTACTAACCAAAATACCAAAAATATGTCTTTGTATAAACTAGCTCTTTTGTAGGTAGGGCATGTGCTCACCTTTGATCTATCAAGCTCACATCTAGGGTTAAGACCCTGAATGCAAGGAGTTCAATCAAGAATTGGTTTACTATGGCTATAAGCATCATATATGGATACCCATGGTCTTCACATGTAATTTTGATCAAGAAATCATCAAGAGTTTGGAGTTGGTTTGCCTTGGAAACCCTAATTCATCTAGGAATCTTGTGTAACTTCTTCAACAAGTTTCTTCACCAATTGATCAAATATTTCAAGGGATACTTCAAACTCCATCATCTTATGCATATATTATCCTCCATGAGTCCCAAAAATCAATATAATGGCAAGCTAGCAAGTTGTTTCATGGTGGTTGACCAGAGGAATTCATCTAATTAAAACAGGGGTTCCCTAAACCCTATCTCCTACAATTTTTGTCATATGAAAATGATTCCGAGAGAAACGTTACTCTAAATGACATTCCAAACAACTTTCATGTTGAGGTATAGATCTAGTTTTGATTGGAAAGTCATTTTTATGGTGAAAGATTATAGGTCATTTTGTCTAAACCCTAATTTGGAGGTCAACTTCCCAAGGCCATAACTTGCTTAGTTTTCATGCTATGAAAGATTTACAAGTTGCAAAATCAAATTCAATATGTCTACTTAAACTTTAATGTTTGGAGGAAGATAAAATTCAACTTTTATATGCATGTGATATGAGGATACATTATAGGTCATTTTGGACCAATGCCATTGAACAAGTGATTTTCCTCAGCTTCAAAAATTCATAACACCATCATATGAAATCCAAATGAGGTCAAATTTGTGACCATTTTTAAGGACATTGAGAGAGCTACAACTTTGATGCATGAACATTTTTAATTTGAAGCTCACATAAAAAGTTAGCTAAGGTGGAATAAGTGAACATATGGCTTGGTACTTAGAAATTTTTTAGACATGTTTGATTTTCCCAACTTCTACCTCAAAATTCATCATGAGCCAAGCTTCAAATGAAAAAAGTGTTCAACGTGAAATTCGTTCCTCTTGATCTCACCTTTCCAAAAAGTCCAAATTTATCCCATTTGGACAAAGTATGAGTGACTTGCACATGGCTTGAACATGGATGACCATTTGGCACAAGTGAGCTTGAAACTTTCATACACAATTGCATGGATTACCAATGTGACTTCAGCAATGTTTGTACTTGTTTTTGGAACTGAAGAGATGATTGCATGGGCATATCACACACCCATGCACCCATTCAATGTACATTACTATTTTTGGAGCTTTGATTTCAAGTGTGCATTTAGCAATCATATGGCTATAAATAGAGACCCTTGTGATCATAATGGAGGACCCTGCACGCCAGCTTTGAATGCCAATCTTCAAAACCCTCTAATTCAAAGGATAACCTTGATAATTTCCTTTGGAAATTGAGTTTGAATCTCACTATTTTGAGATTCAAATCTCCAAGAGTCTTGTACCTTTTGCTGATTCATTTCCATTCCTTCAAGTGTCCTGAGCGAGATCAAGAGCAAATGGAAGCAAGATCGAGTCTATACAGACCTGTACTGAAGGTATTTTCCAGAAATTTTCGTCTCTTCTTTTCTCACTCAATTCTCCATGATTCTTCTTGATTATTCGTTGTCTGAAGTCCTACCAATGTAGGTAACAAGATTGAGTTTCTTTGAGGTCAAATCAAAGCAACTTAGATCATGATCCTCAAAATTCAACTCCCTGTATATTTCAATATAATTGGAGTTAGGGAAAAATGAGGCCAGATTCGAGCTCCTGAGCATTTTTACTTTAAATTCATGTCCTTCTTTTTAATTTTGGTGATGGTTGTGAGTGAACCAGTCCGGTGAAGCTCACCAGAGAAGGAGACCGGAGTTTTGGCTCCGGCGGTGTGCTGACACTCATCTGAACCATAAGATCCTTTTGAAATGTTTTAATCTCGTGCATTTGTTTTGAATAGCATCCCTGCAGTGCTTTGACTCGTGCCCATGATGGAATGTGCGCTGAAGACCAGTTGATCTACCACCTCAATTAATGAGGGAGATCAAGTGGTCCATGTTTTTTACTATTTTCTGATTTTCATTTTATTTGGTTTATTTTCATTAATTCATATTAATTTTAATATTGATCTAACAAATATGAGAATTTCACCAAAAAAATTTAAATAAATTCGTCTTTCATTTTCTGAATTAAAATTATTTTTTGGATCATTATTAATATTTTTCATGATTTAATTGTTTTTGTGATTATTTTTAATTGTTTAAAAATAGTTTTAAGTTTCCAAAATTAATGAAATTTTTTCTCTAAAGTCCTCTGACCTTGTTTGACCTATGATAAATCTCATGGTCATTTATTTGGTGTTTTGATGATGTTTTAGGATTTTGACCAACCATAATTTAATTTAATGCATTATTTAATTGATTTTAATTTTTTAAATGTGAAATAAATTGTGTTGAGCTTTTGATATTGACTTGTTGGGTTTGACTTGTGTTGTTGGGCCTTGATCAAGGTTGATTTGCTTTTGTTATGTTAAAATCATTGGATTTAGGGGATTGATGAAATGGACATTTCATCTCCCAAAATGAATGAATGATTTTAATTTGATAAAAGTCCTCCTTGACCAATTTGTGTTGATTCCATTTCCCCTCCCTCTTCATCTCAATCCCATTCTCTTCTCTTTCATTTCATGGACCTATGATATCTCTATATCCTAAGGCTAGTTTATTGCAAAATCAACATAAGTGTGGATGAGATTAGATTCACCCCTTTTGCATATACTTTTAAGTGTGGTATGTTTTAGGAGTATGATTCATAATACCATATCTCTAACATGCATTAACACTAAAATTTCTATTGCCCGACCTTAAATAGTTGTGACTTCTACATAAGTCCAATTACGATTGCTTAACATATCGCTAAATTGTTGATACAAAAGGCATAACATTCTAGTAAGTGAGATTGTAAGTCTCCCCTCTTTCATAGTATTGTATGGAAACTTGGCCTTTTTTGCCTCTTTGGGAAGATGTCTTGGTTCAAGGATCCATACTTGTAAATAGTGGGTTGAGTGTTCTCTAAAGAATGACTTAAACAAAACAAAGCAAAAGCAATACTAACTTCTAATCAACTAAAACCTAACATTTAATTTCAAGTGATTTACTTTTAGGCACTTTAATTTTAAGTCTTTATTCATTTACCATTATCCATATCATTCAACTTGTTTACTTTAATGTCATTTTCACTTTGCTCATTTGAGCCTTATTTTGTGATTATATTGTGATTGTATATACTTGTTTGTGTTTATGGTCTTTTGACCTTAATGTACATAATAATAACAAAAACCCTAAAAGACATTTGTATGGACTGTTGCATTTTCTCTGAGACATTGGACTTAGAATTAGGCAACACTCCCTATGCAAAAGGACTTGGCCAATGCCAAATTTCATGAAACCAAGTGCTTATGAATTGAAACTTCATCTGAAGCAAGTATTAAAGATCCATCCGAGTTCATCTGCTACATGGTCTTATTGAAGTTGTTATTTTGAACCTGTGTCTGGTGCCTATCTTTGAATCCATCTGATGCATGACAAATTATGAAAAAGATCATGAAGTTGCTAAGCTTGGATGTGGCTATCTTTATTTGATGCATTGATCTTCATCTTTCTATTTGTGTATTGATATTTCTAGATTCTAAAGTCTAAGGGAAATTTGGGTTTCTATATGTCATTCTTGTCTATTGGATTGTAGCCCATTGGTCAGATCTTTTCAACTCTTAACTTTTAATTTTTGCTTAGGATTAGTCTCTTCCTCTCTTCCCCATTTCTTTAATTTCAAATCTCTCCCTCCTTTTAAAATATTCTTTGCTTGTGATTGCTAAACTTAGACTTTATTTCCAATTAGAAACTTTGGCCTTATGCCATTGCATTTTTTTAAATCTTTTCTTAATCAAACTTGTAAATGAACCTAACTATACCTGACTTAAAATTTCGAAAGACAAAAAGAACTAACACTCATTCAAACCTTTTTAGGCCTTTTGTGCCTTTGTTAAACCTAATATTTTGTTAAAAGCAATGCATCCACTTTGAAATTGTTACCATGAACTACAAGGTTTTGATCCCTCATTTTTATGTTGTTACGTAGGCCCAAGTCCGAAGGTCTTGTCAAACACAAAAATATAATTAATGAATTCTTTTCTCATCCCTCCACTCTATTTATTGCAAACATCATTTTGTACAAAAATACACATGCACGCAAGAAAGGGCTCCCTAGGAGTTCCTAGGACACTTTGGGTGCTAACACCTTCCCTCTATGTAACCAACCCCCTTACCTGTAATCTCTGGCATTTTATTAGTTTTGATTTGAAAACTTCTTATTTTTGGGTTTTGTTCGTACTTTTCCATTTTCCCTTGGAAACAATAAAAATGCGGTGGTGACTCTGGTCTAATTGATGTCTAGCTTATTCATAGCTTGATGGTCATGAATTTACCGCTACAGAAAGCTAGAGACATGGTATAAAGAACCAAGCTCCTAAAGCATACCACACACCAAAATAAAATGTGAGGGAGCTATGTCAATCAGGCTCATGTTGATTCATGTGAGACAAGGTCATTGATGAATCAACTAGCATTTGACTTATAGAGAAATCATTGGTCAATGATGATTGGGGAAGAAGAGGGATGAAGGTGAAGAGGGAAGGGGAAATAGAAACCCAAATTGATCATAGGAGGAATTTCATCTGATCAATACTATCCATTCATCTTGAGGGATGAAATGTACATTTCATCAACCCCCTAAATCCAATAGTATTGATAAAATAGAAGTTCAAATCAACCATGATCAAGGCCAAACAGAAAGTCAAACATCACAAAATCAATCAAATGTCTCAACAATATTTTTAAACAATTAAAAATCAAATTAAAATGGAATAAAATGCATTTTAAAAAGGATAAAACTTCAACTCCCTTCAAATCACCAAATAAATGGTCCAAGGGTTTATCCTAGGTCAAGTAAGGTCAAAGGACCTTAGATAAAACATAAAATAAGAATAATAAAATAAATGGAAAAAACATGGCCCATCAGATCTCCCTCATTAATTGAGTGGCAGATCCGATGGCCACGCGCTAAGGGTGTACTAAACACTTAAGTCAACGCTTTACAACATGGGTAATTAAAACCAACGGCTCTAATTAAAACGTGGAACATGATCAGATGGCTGTAACTGAGCTAACACACCGCTGGAGCTAGGGCTCCGGTCATCTTCTCCTGTGGACCTCACCGGACTGGTCCACCATCAAAGTTCATGAAAATTAAAGATGCATACACTAAATTAAAGAGAAAAACGCCAGGAGTTCGAATATGTCCTTAAAATTTTCCAATTCTCAATATATAGAGAGATATGTGGAATTGAAAATTCAGGAGTATGAACTGAGTTGCTTCGATTTGACCTCAAAGCAACTCAATCTTGTTGCTTATATTGGTAGGTCTTTAGGCAACCAAAGATCAAGAAAATGGTGGATAATTGAGAGAGAATCAAAGAAGGGAAAATTCACATAAATCACCTTCAGATTACTTCAATTGAGCTCCATCTCTCTTCCAATTTGGCTTGGCTTGTTTCTACCAACTTGTAGGAAGTAAAATGGATTATCAAATCGCTTGGATCCTTGGAGTTTCAATTCCAAAACAGAAATGGAATTGAAGCTCGATTTCAAATGAAATCTTCATGGTTATCCTATCAATGGAGGATAGGAGAGTTGCAGGATCAAAGCTGGGGAAAAAGGATCCTTATTATGAGCACAAGGGCAATTTATTTATATCCATCCAATTGCTTTCACACACTTTCAATCAAATTCTAAAAATAGCAATGTCATGTTGCATGAGTGTGCACAAGGCCTATGAAATGATATGAATAGGTCCAAAATCATGTGCAAATCATCCGGAAACAATAACATGAAACCATACATTAGTGAAATGAAATTGGTCATGAAAATTTCCAAATGGGGCCACGCATTACACCCATGCCCAAGTCACTCAAAAATGCTTCAAATGCCATGATCTTGGACTCTTTGGGAATATAACATGAAGGGGAGAAACTTTCCTGTTGAAACTTTTTCCATTTGGAGTTTGGATCATGATGAAGTTTTAGGTGGAATTTGGAGGAATCAAACATAGATGAATTTTTTTTAAGTTAAAAGTCAAATGACCACTTTTTCCACCTTGAATAACTTTGGCTATGAGCTTCAAATTGTAGCGGCGTATTCGTTGCCATTAGAGATATTAACTAAATCTAAGGTAAACCATACAAGTCGAGTCGCCACCGCACTTCTATTTATCTAAAGGAATGGTTAGAAAGCGAACAAAAACATAAAAGTTTTATCGGATCAAAAACTAGTAAAAATGTCAGAGATCTGGGTAAGGGGGTTGGTTATGCAATGGGAAGGTTTTAAGCACCCAAAACATCCTAGGTACTCCTAGGGAGCCCTTTTCATACTTGTTGTAAGGTTGGTATTTTGTGAAAATTTATTTGTGCAAACATGATTGAAGAGATGAGAAGAGAATATACAAGTTTATTTACATTTTGTGTTTGGATGGATAAATCCATTGCCTACGTACCATCTTAAAAAAGATTAGGATCAAAACCTCGTAGTTCGGGGTAAAAATCTCAAAATGAGTTGGTGAATTGATTGGTCCAAAAGCCTTAAGGTCTTTTGTTATCCAAGGGAGAAAACTCAACCTAAAAACCACAAATCCACCATGTAAGGATAACTTCAACATGCTAGTAATAAGCATGGAAGACTCATTGTCCATCACTAAGGATATAGGTGAGTATTACATCTACCTCACGGATAACTCAAACCTAATAGCTAAAGGTTATAAAAAAAATTGACTAAGAGAGTGGCCATTGAAACCACAAAAGGATTTGAATGGGTTATATTTACCAATGAAAAGTATGTACAAAATATAGTCAAAGTTGACTTAGAAGTTCAATTCAAAATAAGTGTTATGAAAAGAAAGTTTGAAAATCAAAAGAATAAGGCTTAGGTTTCTAATGTTTGAAAAGAAGTATTAAATGTTTGCGCAAAAAGTTTTGGCTTGGGTTAGAGTGGAGGGAAGAAGAAGAATGGCTAAGGTCCTAATCATACAAGAGATACTGGATAAGAAACAAAACCACAAATGGAGTCCCTCTCTTGAGATCATATTGATGATCCAAGTAGCTCCCATCCTTTGGAATATGCAAGAAAAATGATAGTAAGCTCAAACAATTAACACAATCAAACAAGCTCCTTAGGAGATTCCCAATGTATCTTGTATCTTTCACTTTGGATGAACATGACAATGGTTCTTCAATTTGAGCTCTCATAGAATTCCCTAGCACAAGGGCACACACATCAAATGTTTTATGAAATAAGTCAAGAATGGACTAGAGTGAGTTTAGAGGTTTGGTCCTTCTAATCCATCTTCAACATTTATAGCATTCTAAAGGCTCAAATGTCGAGTTGCTCTTTGTCTTTTATAGCATTCTAAAGGCTCAAATGCCTAGTTGCTCTCTGACTCTTATAGCATAGGGAAAGTCCTAAGATCTAAGTCCAATTGTCCATTTCTTGCATTTGGTCCACAACAATCAAAACAAAACACAAGTACAAAGGTATATACACAATTATGAGCTCAAATGAGCAAAAGGCAAATTGCATTAACATAAACATGTGCTAAAATGAGCAAAGGAAAAAGCATATGAATAATATGTACAAGAATAGTAACTTTCATAAAGTAAAGAGCAAAAAGTAAATGTTAATGGTTAATGATTAGTGTTAGTAGTTAGTGTGCCATAAGGCAAATTTAGCGCTATGTTAAGCAATCGCAATTGGACTTATGTAGAAGTCACAACTATCTGAGGCCGGTCAACAACAATGTAGGCAACAACACAAGTTAGAAGTCTTGATTACTGAACCAAGCTCCAACAACTTGCCATGCCAAAAAGAAGATGAGAAATGATCTTGTATTTGCTTAAGTCCTTTGCATGATTTAAGAAGCAATCTATCCTTAATGCAAAGCCATTCACTTGATCAATTGATCAAGATGAATTAGATTTGAATCAAGGAAGATTAAACCTCCCTAATCAATGCTAACCATCAACCTTTAACTCATGGATCAAAAAGAAAAAAAGAAGAAGAAGAAGATGGAGAATTAGAAATGAAGAAATAAAGTGCATTAAATGAAATGGAATGTACCAATCAACAAATGTTGACCAAAGATAGGGAAGATCAAGGTCAAACAATAGAAAACAGAAGCAAGATGAAGATTGGAAGTCAAGAAATGAAAAAAATATTTTTGGCATTTTTAATATTTAAAAATAAACTTGAATTAAAATATTAAAGGAAGGTCAAACTTCAAACTCACTTCAAATCAACTTTGAAAAGTCCAAGTGAGTTATCCCAAGTTCAACAAGGTCAAACAAAGTTTGACAAAAAAGTTCAGCATTTTTAAAAGTTAGAAACTATTTTTAATCAATTAAAAATGAATAAAAATAACCTAATTGAACTAAAATCTCAAATAAATCTCAAATCAATTAATAAATTGATGAGAATATTTTTCATAGTTCTATCATCATTCAAAGAGGTTGGGAAAATATTTTTGTATTTTTTGAATATAAAACACTAATTAAAACGAATTAAAAATAATCAGAAAAGAGAAAATTACTAAAAAATAGCAAATGATAAAATAAAAAATATTAAAAATCATTTATAGAAACCAGAAATTAAAAGAGAAATAATGCAATTGGTCCCATAATTTTTGGACCAATAATAAAAGAGATATGAATTTTTGAAAATGTAATGGAATTAAAAAATAAAACAGAAATTAAGATCAGAAATGGAAAATATGAAAAATCCACACGCGTTGGATTGTATCTCATTAAATGATGTGGAGGATCCAATGGCATTGGCAAGCGCGCGCACCATGAACCTCAGTCAATGAGAAGCACAATGAATTAAATAAAGTCATGAAATCCAATGGACCTGATTAGATCTGGACACATGATCCAACGGCTGTGACTTATTCTGGAAAACAGATGGTGGCCAGCGCCACCGTCTTCTCTGGCAAACTTCGGTTAGAGTTTAAAAATGCAGAGATTCAAATGTTAACTAAAATGAACGATCCAGGCACCATTCAAAAGGTGAAGTGATGTACATCACTCCTATGCCACTCAATTCCACTCTAGATTCCTATTAAGAGAGAAATCAGAGATGGAAGTTTGGTGGTGTTCAACTGAACTTGCTCAATTCCAACATTTAAACACACAATAATGATGCCTCTATAGAGAGGACTTCAGACAACACAAGATCAAGGCAAATAGAGCAAAGTATAATGAGATTCGAAGCAAATTTCAGTGGAGCAAAACCTTTGGATTATGAAGAATTGAGTCACTCTCTTTGGTTCTTTTTGCAAACAGAAGCTTCAATGGATCAAAGTGAAGAGGCTTGGGAACTTTAGATCTTAAAATTCAACCAATGCAATTGAATTTCAGATCTAAAAATTTTGGAGAAAAATGAAGTTTGTTCCTTTGGTATGGGTGGGGATTTAATTCAGTAGGGATTTAGGCGCCATTAGGTTGAAGAATTGTGAAGGCAAGGCATGGTATTTATAGATGGATGGAGTTGAATGCACGAGCTAACTCGTGTGCATGGCAAATGGATTTTCAATTGCATGGGCCTGTGTGAGCATGTGGAAGGCCCAATGAAGGCTGAAACAACTTGGTGATTTCATGTGAAAGGCAAATGGACGTGTACATTTGGTGTAATCAGCTCATGCATGGCAATTGGAATAACTTTCACAAAATGAACTTAATTCTTCATGTCTTCGAAAATGATGCTTCCAAACTCCAAATGCAACCTTATGAGTAATGGTTAGAAAGCTTGTTGCATAAGGAACAAATGCTATGTTGATCAAAACTCCAATTGGGCCATGGAAATTAATTAAATTTGAGCTTAAAGTGTAGGGTGCAAAACATGCATATATGAAGTTTCCAAATTTGGCCAATGTTCAAGTCCTTCTATCTCAATGATGAAAGCTCCAAATGATAAAATCTTCAATATGAAAGTTGTAAATCTTTTCAATAAAATCAATTTGGACTTAAATTTTGCATCATTTTGATTTTTAATGAAGAAGTTATGGGCACTTGAAGTTGGACTTTTTCACATTTCAATGCATTTGGTCCAAAGTGACCTATAATGTTTTGCATTATCACATTTATTTCTTTTGATATTTTGCAATTTTTCTCAACATAACATTTGAAGTAGACACAATACGATTTCCAATGAATTAAGTATCATCTCAAAATCATGAAAAATGAACGAGTTATGTTCTTGGGAAGTTGACCCAAAATTAGGGTTTCAGTCAAAATGACCTATAATATCTTGGAATGGATGATGACCTTCCAAGCTTCAAATCAAATTTTGATGAACATGAAGTTTGTTCATATTGTCCTTAAGAACATTTTTGCTTTTGGTATCATCTCCATTTGACCAACACATAAAAAGTTAGGTCTCAGTGTATTTCAAAATAGTTAGATGAATTGACTGATCAACTTCTCAAGTCCACAACTCATATCTTTATGAATTGATGATTCAGGACACTCAAATAAGTTCAAATATGCATGAAATGATGAATTAAAGAACATCCCTTTATTGTATTTGACCATGGTTTGAGGTTGCTTCATGAGCAAGGCATTGTTGATGATGAGATGAATTAGGGTTTCCTTGGGAAACGAGCCTCAAACCCCTTGACTTGCTTTGATCAAAATGATGAATTGAGATACTTGGGAGGAATATTTGATGGATGAGAGCTTTGGGAAACCATTACCATGCTTGCTTTCAACTTCTCTGAACCATATCATTGCACATAGGATCTCCTAGAAGCTTTTTGACCTTGTGGTTGCTCAAGCTACAAACAAGAGATGTTAGTGACATATTTTTGTGCTTTTGAGTTAATAAAAAATGAGAAAAGCAATGATATACAATTCAAGCATGCTTGGTGATCTCAAACCACTCACAAGGGATCCCAACTAAAGGCAAAGGGAACCAAGATGCCTATGATCCTTGAGGCTATCCAAATGAAATATTATGATGCCATGAGGGATCTTAGGGTCAAAATTAGGGTCTTACAGATGCCCCTATTTAAGTTCATTCTAGCCGGAGAAGGGAAGGTTAAAATCTTCGTCTCGACGAGATAGAATGGGCTTAAATAATAACAAAGAGACAAATTTTGGTCCCTAAGAGACCTCATGATGCAGATGTATGTATGAAAAAAGGTAATACTCTGTGGGGATATGTGTCCACAAAGAAGAAAAGAAATCTGGAGAGACTGGCAATCCATATGAGTAATTTACTCCATGGGACAGAGACTCTAGGACTCTTATGGGGATAAGAAAGGGAATAAATTGCGTGAGCAGGTCACGACTTAGCACTTACTGAGACACGAGAGGAATTCCTTGAAAATAATTCAATGGAAAGACTCGAGCTGACTCAAGGATGCATGTATTGAGGAATATGCCAATACAGCAAAAACTATCCACAAAGGATACTTCGGATAAAAATCCGGACTCGGGCTGGGGAAAATCCGAACAGGATATCCTTGCCGGAAAAAAGAATGCATGTATTGGGGAATATGCCAATACAGCGAAACTATCCACAAAGGATACTTCGGATAAAAATCCGGACTCAGATGGGGAAAATCCTCTAAGGGACTCCGCTGGGAAAAATTCCAAACAGGACTTATCTGAGGAAACAACAGGATGAAGTATTATCGATTACTGGGTAATAAGCTCAGGGAGAATGAATATCTAAGACCGGTATAAGGGTGAGAGATATCAAACATCCAAAATCATCTGAGGAAGACCTAAAAAAGGTATATTTCAACTTGGGAAATCTGACTCCACAGGGGGCGAAAGTCATAATAGGGAGCAGAAAGGAAGGATCACCAAGGATACCGGTTACTGGGCATATAATAGGTGACCAACCAAGGCGTGAATTGGGGGATATTTCCAAGACACTCATCATCCAAAAGAGGGCTAAAAGCAAACTCGATTATAGGATGGACATTCGATTCCGCAAAAAGGGATACAAATCTTACTCGACTAGGGAAGAACAAAAGACTTCAACCAAAGACTGCATGAGATATACTATCTATTACCGTCAGAACGTAGATAGTATACTCACATGGAAGATTATCCATAACCGGTTACTGGGTTAACAAAGGATAAATCGACCGAAAGAAGAGGCATCTGGATACCAAATACTAGGTATAAAATGATGACCAAATCAAAGGGAGAAACAATCATTGCCGATGAAAGACAAATGAAAGATGACTTGCTGGGGATACATTGAAAAAGGCAATGATCCGGGAGATATATCACCGGTTACTGGGAGATACACTCAAAAAAGGGTGAAGGGATATCGATACCGAATATTGGATAAAGATAACCGTCAAGGAGGGGATTATATCTACCAGATACTGGGTAGAAAACCACGGAAAAGTAACCGTCATCGGTTAGGATGATCAAAACGGTTGACTTTTCCAGGGGATAAAAGGGGTTTACAACTACCGGTATAAGGGTAGAATACCAAAGAAATAGGACTTATAACTACCGGTATGAGGGTAGAAGGCCACAGACTCCACCGAGAAAGAGATGGATAATTACTCGTTACTGAGCAACCATTCGTCTAAACCACGGGGCAGTACAAGGATAAATGCAAAAAGCCAATCTAGGAACAAACTAGAGAGGCATGATGAAACAAGACTCATCCCTACGAGGATATAACTCAGGGTAAAACTCCATCCCAATATATATGTTGGGAGGAACAAAAGTAATAATCATCCATGAGGACATAACTCAATGGGGAATATGGAAGAAAGGATAAACACTTTCTGCTTATAGAGTTGACTCTACATGGAGAGATCAAACACAAACATCTGCTTAGGGAAGCATATTACCCACTAGCGAGAGATAACAAACAAAGATATATGGCAAAGAATGCAACATGAATATCTGAATATTTTAAAATTATATGCGCATATGCGTGGTTTATGTATGATGAATGCTGACACAACAAGATATATCTAACACGAACAGGTCCACTGATTGATGAACAAACATCCGGTACTACATCTCGAGAGAGAAAGCCAAGCCTACTGGAGAACGTCCAATCTGATAGGGGCAAGAGATACCAGGAAATAAAGATCTCTGCGGGGGGAATGAGCATCAGCCATCCCAGCCGGGGACAGGATCATTGCACCGATAAAATCCGGTGTAGAGGCAATTCTACTGGGGGAAATTATCAAAGAGAAGGATAGATCTTTGGGGGGAACAACCACCAATCAGAAACTTCCAAAGATCACCAAATACTGCCCTACCAAAGAGATCACATCTGCTGAGGAGGGAGGGATAAATATCTGAACCAAACACTCTGCTCGGGAGAAAAACCATAAAAGGCTCCGAAGGAAGAGGACACAAGCATGCCAGGAATATAACCGAATGTCTTACCCTGTTGGGAATCATACCATCTTTGGGAGATCACTAAAGACATCCCCAATATCCTTTTATCATTGTGAATGTTCACTTTGTTTAAAACAAGTTATGAAAATTTTATTTATTAAAAACAATGATATTTCTCAATTAAAACATGCAAAACATTTGTTGAATAGAAACAAATAAGAGTGCAAATAATTGGATAAATGCTCAAATTTATTTGATGGAAGGGTAGTTTGCGTATGGCAAGACTCCATAGATCTTTACAAATTTGAAATTAGTGATATATATTGGAAAAGGGCTACATTGAACATAATGACCATTTCTCCACCAACTCTGAATCCGATGTATTCGAAGCTTCAGCTGACGATGACTGAACAAAGATTTCTGACAGATGACAGTGTGTAGAACAAAGTCTTGTCAGGATACAATTACTTGCCAAATCCCTAATTTTTGCCTAGATTGCCCCAGGGTGAGGTACTCAATCTAGCTGGATGCATACTCATTCATTTTTTTTATGTCTCTAAATTTTTCCTGGATCGCCCTTTCGGGTTTTCAATCCACCGAGACGCTCATTTTTGCCTAAGCCGCCCTTTCGGGTTTTCAACTTAGCGAGCTATTCTGTTTTTATTTTTAGGCGAAGTATTTCTTGACTGCATCTGAATTCAATGGACGAGTGAAATCCTGTCCATCCATAGTTGTCAGTATCAAAGCACCGCCTGAAAAGGCTCTCTTAACAACATATGGACCTGCATAGTTTGGAGTCCACTTGCCCCTGGAATCGGGCGCGAATGACAAGACTTTCTTGAGCACAAGGTCGCCTTCTCGGAACACACGAAGCTTGACCTTCTTATCAAGGCTTTCTTCATCCTTTGTTGATATAACTGGCCATGTCACATGGCAGTTAATCTCCTCTCTTCTATCAGATTCAACTGGTCATAACGACTTTGAACCCATTCGGCATCAGTCAACTTGGCTTCCATCAAGACTCTCATTGAGGGGATCTCCACCTCTCCTGGGAGCACAACCTTCATGCCCTAAACAAGAGAGAAAGGGGTTGCCCCTGTTGAAGTGCGGACAGATGTACGATATCCATGCAAAGCAAATGGCAGCATCTCATGCCAATCTTTGTACGTAACAACCATTTTCTGGATAATTTTCTTAATATTCTTATTAGCAGCTTCAACAGCCCCATTCATCTTGGGTCTATAAGGAGAAGAATTATGATGTGCTATCTTGAACTCACTACACAGCTCTTTCATCATCTTGTTGTTCAAGTTTGATCCATTATCAGTGATGATCTTATCTGGCACACCATACCGGCATATGAGTTGATTCTTGATAAACTTCATGACAACCTGCCTGGTCACATTTGCATATGATGCTGCTTGAACCCACTTGGTGAAGTAATAAATCGCTACGAGAATAAATCTGTGACCATTAGACGCTTTTGGTTCTATCATGCCAATCATGTCAATTCCCCACATGGAGAAAGGCCATGGTGATGAAATCCCATTCAAAAGTGTCGGGGGAATATGAATCTTATCCGCATAAATCTGACACTTGTGGCATTTCTTCACATATTTGCAGCAATCAGACTCCATTGTCAACCAATAGTAGCCTGCTCTCAACATCTTTCTAGCCATGGCATGTCCATTGGAATGAGTACCAAATGAACCCTCATGGACCTCAGTCATTAACAGGTCTGCTTCGTGTCTATCCATGCATTTGAGCAGAACCATGTCAAAATTCCTCTTATAAAGCACATATCCATTGAGATAGAAACTTCCTGATAATCTCCTCAAAGTCTTTCTATCTTTCACAGATGCCTCAAGCGAGTAAGTCTGACTCTAAAGAAAGAACTTGATATCATAATACCACGGCTTATCATCTTGCACCTCCTCTACTGCAAATACATGAGCTAGTCTATCCAAGCGCATCATAGTGATATTGGGAACTTCATTCCAAAGTCTAACCACAATCATCGAAGCAAGTGTAGTAAGAGCATCTGCCATCCGATTCTCATCTCGAGGAATATGATGGAAGTCAACCTCAGTAAAGAACGTGGAAATCCTCCTCTCATAATCTCTATATGGGATGAGTCCAGGCTGATTTGTTTCCCATTCACCCTTAATCTGATTAACAACGAGGGATGAATCACCATAAACATCAAAATGCTTGATCCTAAGAGAAATACACTCTTCCAGTCCCATAATACAAGCCTCATACTCAGCCATATTATTTGTGCATTTGAAAGTTAGCCTTGCTGTAAACGGAAAATGTATGCCCTGAGGAGTAATAATCACTGCCCCAATACCATTTCCATATTGATTCACAGCGCCATCAAACACCATGCTCCAGTTGGAACCAGGGTCTGGCCCTTCATCGAGCATAGGTTCATCGCAATCTTTCATTTTCAAATACACAATCTCCTCATCTGGGAAGTCATATTGAACAGACTAACAATCCTCAATTGGTTGATGTGCCAAGTTGTCAGCCAAGATACTTCCTTTAATAGCCTTCTGAGCTCGATACTCAATATCATACTCAGAAAACAACATCTGCTAATGGGCGATCCTCCCAGTCAGAGCAGGCTTCTCAAAGATATACTTGATTGGATCCATTTTGGATATCAACCAAGTCGTATGATTCAACATATACTAGCGTAAATGCTTAGCAGCCCAAGCCAAAGCACAACATGTTTTCTCAAGCATTGAGTATCGAGACTCACAATCAGTGAACTTCTTACTCAGGTAGTAAATAGAATACTCTTTCTTCCCTTATTCGTCTTGCTGACCAAGGACATAACCCATAGAGTCTTCAAGAACTGTCAGATACATAATCAACGGTCTCCCTTCCACAGGCGGAGATAGAATCGGAGGTTCAGACAAATATTCTTTAATACTGTCAAAAGCTTTTTGGCAATCCTCGGTCCAATCATGAGACTGATCTTTCTGGAGGAGCCTCAATATTGGCGCATATGTGGCAGTCATGTGCGATATAAATCTGGAAATATAATTCAAGCGGCCAAGAAAACCTCGGACTTTCTTCTCAGTTTTGGGCACAGGAATCTCTTATATTGCTTTGACCTTTGCAAGATCAACTTCAATACCTCTTTCACTGACAATAAAGCCCAATAACTTGCCGAAACGGACTCCAAATGTACACTTGTTAGGATTCAGACGAAGCTTATACTTCCTCAAATGCTGAAAAAGCTTCAGCAAGTGTTCTACATGTTCAACTTCCGTTCTTGACTTTGCAATCATATCATCAACATATACCTCGATCTCCTTGTGCATCATATCATGAAACAAGGTAGTCATAGCTCGTCGATACGTGGCTCCAGCGCTCTTCAAACCGAAGGGCATCACTCGATAACAGAATGTTCCCCAAGGCGTGGTGAATGTTGTCTTCTCCATATCCTCGGGTGCCATCTTAATTTGATTATATCCGGAAAATCCGTCCATGAATGAGAAGACATTGAATTTAGTTGTATTATCTACCAACATATTAATATGTGGTAGAGGGAAATCGTCTTTCGGACTAGTCTTATTCAAGTCACGGTAATCCACACACATTCGGACTTTTTCATCTTTCTTAGGCACGGGCACAATATTGGCCACCCATTGAGGATATGTAGAAGTCACCAGAAACCCCACATCAATTTGCTTCTGAACTTCCTCTTTGATCTTCATTGCCATATCGGGATGAGTTCTTCTGAGCTTCTGCTTTACAGGCACACACTCAGGCTTCAAAGGCAGGAAATGTTGCACGATATCAGTATCTAGACCAGGCATGTCTTCATATGACCAAGCAAAGACGTCAACACATTCTCGTAGCAATTCAATCAACTTCTTCTTAACAGATTCTTCTAGAAGTGCCCCAATCTTCACTTCTCGCACACAATCCTCAGACCCCAAGTTGAATGTTTCCAGATTCTCAAGATGCGGTTGTATGATCTTCTCATCATGCTCAAGTAGACGGGTAACCTCATCAGGAATCTCTTCAACATCATCTTCTTCTGCCTCAAACACAGGGAATTCAAAGTTGGAAGATGGTGTTGGATCATTATGTTTAATGGGTTTGATCAACCTGCATAATGATTTTGGATATAAAGAGATTTTAGAATTCAAACAAGGCAAATCATTATGCAGATGAAAAGATTGATTTTATTCTTATTTTTAGGGTTTTATGTGATCCCCAATTTCATGCAGAAAGCGAAAAGGGAAAATAATTGGAAAAAGAAACATTTAACATGAATTTATTGAATGAAAATATCATTGTATTTATGCGCCAACAATGTCACCACTCCTCCTTTTGGCATGGTGTCGCAACCTGAAAAATACAGGGCGCGAAAAAAACAACCGGCGAAAGAAAATGACAGAACAGTCGCCACCGTGCGTTATTCATCCCAAAGGAGGGAAAGGAAACGCTCGAAGTAAACCTGAAAAAGGAAAGGACAAGACGGGGTCTCGCAACCAAATCTTGGGTTCGGGAGTCGGTTATGCAAAGGGAAGGTATTAGCACCCCTACGCATCCGTAGTACTCTACGGGATCCACTTTTGTAGTTCTTGTCTAAAGGGTGTGAGTTTATCTTGTGCTGTTTACCAAAAAAAAAGGGTTAAATGAAAATGACTCGCGCGGATGTCGCATCCACTGCATACGTATCTCATCTGAATATGAGAATCAGAGTCTTCGTAGCTCGGCTGACCTATGGGTTGGGGGGATGTGTGCTCGCTAAGACATCGCGTCTTATGCCTACGTATCTCATCTGGAATGAGAATCAGAGCAAGCCGTAGTTCGGCTAACTACGGGGTTATGGATTGGGTTTTGGACGAACGACGTTACTACACAATCTACCGGATGCTCGACCTTTGGAGACTTACTCGCCTGTAGTAGAAGGAGTTAACGTGTTCTTAGGAGAAGGAAAATCAATGAAGGGTTAGGGTTTGGGATGCTCAAGGGCAAAAAGGAAGTCCTTGACGAAGGAACCGCGCTACCTGCGGGGATACGAACACATACAAAACAAACATGTATAAAGTAAATGTGCCAACAAGGGGCTCAGAAGTAAATAAACAAAAGAAAACAAATGCCTCCTATCGAGGTCTTCCAGCTAAGAAAGCGATAAAATGCGGAAAAAGAGGTAAAAGTACCACACGGATAAAGATCCGAAGTAACAACAATTAAAGGAGTAAGAAACCCAGGGATCTCCCAAGCTAAACACCATCAAAGAAAGTGAGTCAGTACAGGTAATCGGAATGAAACCTCCAGGGGTTATATATCCCACAAATAAAGTGGGAAACCACGCAAGTTATCCCTGCAAAAGTCATGTGCCTTCACAAAAACTCAACAAAAGGGTTAGTGAAACAAGATAGGGTAACCAAGAGTTGCCCCCAAATCAAAATGTAACCACATGAATCATGCTCTTTCAATTCACAAAAAGCTCACAAAAAGCAACCAAGGGTAGGAGGCCTAAACCTCTTGTCAAACACATGCATCAAAAGGGTATCAAATTCACCCATAATACCTCATACATTTAGAGCATTCAAATTAAAGGCATAAAGATGATGGATATAGGGCAAACCTGATTGGAGAGCTTGATTGAAATTGAGTTGCACCCGTGAGGCAAAGGTGATTCTGTGCAGTTGAGTTCCCTTCAGGGTTTGGAGGCTGCTCTGAACTCTGTTAGCTCTTCTCTCACTATCTTTTTTCTCAGGGTTTTGTTCCAAGGAAACCTCAGAGTATTTTGCTTCTCTTCCTTCTTTTTCCTAGGGTTCTTCTCTCACTATCTTTTTCCCAGACAGGGTAATAGGAATAGAATGAAATTTTGTTTCACTAAAACTCTGAATTTATATTGGTAGCTTAGTGGGCTTTTGAGAGATGTCCAAGTCTAAGATTTTTTCTTTTATTTATTTATTTATTTATTTAATTTAATTTTTTTTCGTTTTTTTTTAGTTTTTTATTATTTTTCGTTTTTTTTTTTTTTTTTTTTTTTTTTTTTTTTTCGTTTTTTTTTTTTTTTTATTTTATTTATTTTTATTTTTATTTTTTTTTATTATTTTTTTTTTGTTAAATAAAGTTTCTTGGATCTAATTCTGATTGACATGATGAAATGCAATATGAAATGCTAAATGAATGCATGAATGAGGAGGGCAATTTTTGGGGTGTTATAGCTGCCCCTATTCAATCATCAGCTAACCCGAGTAGGATGGAAGCGAACAACTTATCAGACAAACGGGGTGAGCTGTGATTGAATACCAAAGACAGACCGAAAATTTACGCTCCGAGAACACCACAAAAATGCGAAAATACACCGCGCTATTTATTTTTCTTCCGATCCTCTGACTCGATCTGAATCAGTCTTCTAGCTTAATCTGGAGTTTCGATCCTCTGGCTGAACCTATACTCAATTTAGTCCTCTGGTTGGATATTAATTTTGATCCTCGGGCTGGATACGATTTTGATCTTCTGGCTAGATCTTCTTCGATCTTTTGGCTAGATCTCCTTCGTTTCGATTCTCTGGCTGAATCTATTTCCTTTGATTCTCTGGCTGAATCTACTTCGATCTTCTGGCTAGATCTCAATTGTTTCGATTCTCTGGCTGAATCTATTTCCGGTCTTCGGGCTAGACCTGACTTCGATCTTCTGGCTAGATCTGGATTATTTTGATGATAAATTCCCATCATTAGGATCCCGCATCTGAGGCATGCGCTGGTTGACCCCCTTTTGAAATCTACACCCAACCTTCATATTAGATATGCAGCTTCGAGAATATTCCACTTTTGGGCTTCGTACATATTCTTCGGGCTAGAACATGTTGTAACGACTCCTTAATTGAGCTTGGGCTTGCTAGGGAAATAAAGCTTGTAGGCGACTTCACTAGGGAATCTTCAAATTGAGCCTTAGGCTGGCTTACTAGAACACGATTCTCAGGCTGAATCTTCGAAATGACCCTCAGGCTGGATCACTGGAACACGATTCTCAGGATGAATCTTCGAAATGACCCTCAGGCTGGATCACTGGAACACGATTCTCAGGCTGAATCTTCAAAATGACCCTCAGGCTGGATCACTGGAACACGATTCTTAGGCTGAATCTTCAAAATGAACCTCAGGCCAGATCACTGGAAAACGATTCTCAGGCTGAATCTTCGAAATGACCCTCAGGCTGGATCACTGGAAAACGATTCTCAGGCTAAATCTTCAAAACGAACCTCAGGCTGGATTACTGGAAAACGATTCTCAGGCTGAATCTTCAAAACGACCCTCAGGCTGGATCACTCACGCTTGATCCTCTGGCTGGATCTCATGACCTTGGTTGTAAAGTAATTCTTCAGTCTGCTTGGAAGAACCTGTTTATCAGCTTATGTGTATGCTTGATATGATATGCATGCAAATGCAAATGTTATGCATGGTGTAAAAAGAAATCTGCTTGGGGAAGCAAACTCCGGTAGGGAACAGATCGCTGTATCAATCCTTGAATGCTCTGTGGGGAATGATCCGTCTGCCGGGACCAATGAGCCACCAAAAATAAATTGGCTGCTTGAAAAGTTGACCTTGCGGGGGGAGTATCAACTATGGAAACTTTGTTCGGCGAGGCTCTGTGAGGAGAGTCTGTGGGGAAAACACTTCCTGGGGAAATGTCGTAGGAAACGACCTTTGCTGGGGATATGAACTTGCTAATCGCCCTCAAGCTGGGGATTAACAAATCTGTTAAAAATAATCTGCTGGGGAATGAGATGAACACTGAGAACACCACCCTCTCATCTGTTGGTTATGCAACCACTCCGCTGGGGATATATAGTCTAGATACTGTCAACTCTGCTGGGGAACATGCTCTGCTGAGGAGAGACTTTGTCAACCAGCTTGGGGATGAGGATTCATGACTTGGCATCCGGTTCCTGTGACCTGCAACCAAAAATACACGTATGCCTCGGGGGAATTACTCGGTTTGAATTCACCGTCCGGGATTAAGCACATTCAAAGTAATTTTAAATGTTTTCCTGTGCCAATCATCTGCAAAAGCCACCATTATGTTCATATGCAATATGTTTTATCAAAAATTCAGACATTTTTGCAAACAAACTGATAAATGAAAAATAAAGAGGCTCTTTAACTGAATTATTCGACTCTTACTGGGGAGAAAATTTGTGCCAGGAATAGGCGAGGGTATCAGGAAGCTGATCCCTGAAAAGCGGTGATCGCTATAAAAAGAGAACTATCCTAATGGCAATGGGGATACGGGGTCCCACCGAGTTTCGACTCTGCTATGGCTCGCATGTCCTCAAGACGCTCTGCTTATCTTGCTTTCTGAAGTGGATGATTAGTCGATCTTTAACCTTCGAAGATTGCCAGATTGAATGAAACGGTGATATAACACTGATGAACTCAGATCACAGTCATTCGCTTATTCCCTAACTTTTGCCTGGATCGCCCCCTTTTTCGGGTTTTCAATCCACCGGGATACCCATTTTTGCCTGAGCCGCCCTTTTGGGTTTTCGACTCACCGGGTGTACTCTTTTTTTATATCCCTAATTTTTTCCCGAACCTCTTTATTCTCTTTTTTTTTTGGTTCGTCGGGATGCCCTTTTTTTGCCTGGACTATTCTTTTTATCGTCCAGCGAGTCTATTTTATGCGAAGTAATTTTTTTTTTAACTGCGTCTGAGTTAATAGGGGACGGGAATCCTTCGCCATCCATGGTTGTTAGCATCAAAGCTCCGCCATAGAAAATCCTTTTAACCACGTACGGACCCTCATAGTTCGGTGTCCATTTGCCCCTGTGATCTGTGTTGGGAGGAAGAAATCTTTTGAGTACCAATTGACCGACTTGATACCCCCGATGGCGCACTTTCTGACCAAATGCTTTCTTCATTCGTCTCTGACCGAGATACGTCAATTCTGGGTACGTAGTTCCAGCATAGCACCTTAATCATCGAAGACAAGGTAAACAAAGCATCAGCAAATTGGTTTTCTTCAAAAGAAAGTCAACAATCTTCTCGTGTAGTCTCTGTAAGGAGCCAGATGAGGCTGAGGTGTATACCATTTCCCGTTGGTTTGATTGATGACCAAAGCTGAATCCCCGTATACATCCAGGGTTTTAATCTGTATATTGACGGCTTCCTCAAGTCTTAGGATACAAGCTTCGTATTCGGCTTCATTGTTGGTGCAGGGTAATGTTATTCTGGCACCAAATGGCATATGAACCCCCTTCCGGTGTGATCAACACTACACCAACTCCGCGACCATTGACGTGGACCGCCCCATCAAACATCATAACCCATTTGGATTCAGGGTCAGGCCCCTCCTCCGGGAGTGGTTCCTCTCAATCTTTCGATTTGAGAAACATGATGTCCTCATCAGGAAAGTCAAACCTCATAGGTTGGTACTCATCAATCGGTTGCTCTGCAAGATAGTCTGACAAGACACTTCCCTTGATGGCTTTTTGTGAAGTGTATTGGATGTCATATTCTGTCAGTATCATTTGTCACCTAGTAACCTTTCCGGTAAGTGCTGGCTTTTCAAAAATATACTTGAATGGATCCATTTTTGATATCGATAGAGTCGTGTGAGTCAACATATACTGTCTTAGTCGGCGAGCAGCCCATGCCAAAGCGCGGCAAGTTTTCTCGAGCAATGAGTATCTTTGTTCACAGTTGGTAAACTTTTGCTAAGGTAGTATATTGCATGCTCTTTTCGACCTGACTCGTCATGCTGACCGAGCACACAACCCATTGACCTTTCTAACACAGTCAAGTACATGATCAACGGTCTTTCCTCTCGGCCTGTAGACTTGCCCCGATCTTGATCTCTTTCTTGTCGTCTGCGATACCGATGTTGACGGTCTCAATCACCTCCTGATAAGGTGTAATAGCTCGGTCCTCCTGTTTCAACAATCTGGCTAACCCTTCAGGCAATTCACAATCTTCCTCAACCCCTTCTTCGGCTTAATAGATAGGATTGTCGAAGTCATACTTGGCCATAGCAGTGTCGTTAGTAGTGAGATCCGGGTGGTCCGCTCTGCATGATGGAGGATCATGCTTTACCTTAGAATGAGAGATTTTTTTTTTGGAAAGAAAGAAAAAACGAAAAAAGAAACATTGCCATTTTTTTTGTAAAAGTAGAAAAAAACTGAAAGAAAGAGAACACAAAATTGTTTGCAAAAGCCGTCCTTTATTGATGATAAAAATAATTGCGAAATGTAACTAAATGGGTGGCCCTACAAATGAGCCGTTACACCTTGGGCAAAGTGTAAGACTTTATTATGCATGTAATAAAGGAAAACAAAAAAAATCACTCTTTCAGTAGAGTAACCCGGACGGTTTTTTCAGACGACCAATTGTCGAGCTTTTCTCCCGGGACACACGGGCGAATCCAACTATCTAAGTCACAGTCGCTGTCAGCCTTGTCTTCATCTGCAACATTGACGATGTGGGGAGAAACCAAACCCCCGCTGGAGAGAGTACCAGTTTCATTCTTCTGAGATCTCGGAGCATACCCCAATCCAAACTTGTCTTCTTTGATGACTGGCTCAACAAATTTGCCCCAGCCTTAGGCATTACCAGCTTTAACCACTTCGACAGCTTGCTTGTATGAAGAGATAGAAGTCCCGACCTTCTCAGTCTTAGGTGAAAAAACAGCTTTGGGCGCGACCTCACTGATGTTTATGGCTTCGAAGCCCTGACACAGCATCTCATGCATCTCGCCATCCATCTCCACATACTTAAATATAGACAGGTGGCTAACAAAAATATCCTCTTCACCATAGACAGTGACGACCTGACCCTCTAGTTCATATTTGAGCTTCTGGTGGAGGGTAGAAGTAACAGCACCGACAACATGAATCCAAGGCCGACCTAGCAGACAACTGTAGGCAGGCTGGATATCCATCACATAAAAGGTGCTCTTGAACACATGCGGTCCAATCTTAACTGGCAACTCAACTTCGCCAAAGACAGCTCTCTTAGAGCCATCAAAAGCCCTCACAACTAAGTTACTTGGCCTCAAGATGGTGTCATTGCAATCCAACTTCATTAAGGCTTTCTTTGGAAGAACATTCAGAGAAGAGCCTGTATCAACCAAAACATGGGAAAGCATCACCCCTTTGCAATCCATTGTGATATGCAAGGCTTTGTTGTGATTCCTGCCCTCAGATGTCAGGTCATTATCGGTGAAACCTAGCCCCCGGCTAGCGTTTACATTGGAAACTACCGACTCCAGCTGGTTAATAGTTATCTCCGGTGGAACATAGGCCATATTCAGTACTTTCAACAAGGCTGCTCTGTGCGCCTCAGAGCATAATAATAGTGAGAGAATGGAGATCTTTGAGGGTGTCTGATTTAGCTGGTCGACTACCTTGTAGTCACTTTTCTTGATAATCCTCATAAACTCATCCACTTCCTTCTCGAATGCGGTCTTAGGAGGATCTTCCTCAGTAGTAACCTCTTCGGCGGCCATCTGTTTCCCTTTAGCCTTGGCAGCTGCCTCGGCTTCAGTATTCGCGCGTAATGTTGATGGTGCAAATAGGCGTCCACTGCGAGTGAAGCCACCAACCCCTCCAACATTGTCTACAGCGGAGCTACCAATGTCAATGTCTTCTTCGTTAACTTTCTGCCCCTGGTAGTAGATATCAGCCCCATAATGCCACGGGATAGCACTGTCTTTCTCATACGGAACGGGTCCTGGTATTGTGATGGTGATCGGACCAACCAAAGTTGGTTGAGGGCTGTCAGAGTAAATTGCAACTGGTGCTGAACTTTCGATGTTCACCGCTGCTGGTTCTGTACTTTCTGGGAAATATATTGTTGTCGGAGCGAGTCTCTCGGGAACATATATTTCTTCAGGAGTGAAATAAAACGTCACCATCGATACACCATTCTTCACTGGACGGGCCTGATCGAACTGAAGACAACCTTCATCTATCAGTTGCTGAATACCCATTCTCAAACTGTCACATCCGTTTTCGGCAGCTTGACAATTTCTGCATTCTTCCCCACAGCCCGGGAAAATCTGTCCTTTCAGAAGTCAGTCTTTAACCACCGATAGCGAAGTCTTCACCTTAGTCACATCAGAAACCAAATTCAAAGTTTCCCCACTATCAACAGCATTAATCCTCTGCCCGCCGTGAGCCGGCATCGGGTTCTGGATAACATTAGGCACTGGAGCAAAATTGATAGCCTGGGCATCTCTCAAATCTTGTACCTTTAACTGGAGAGCCTTGCAATTATCTGTAGTATGGCCAGGTGCGTTGGAGTGAAAAGCACATCTGGCGTTGACATCATAACCTCTAGGCAAATTATTGGGATGGATTGGTGGGGCCAGAGTTCTCAAAGTAACCAGATTCATGTCAATCAGCTTGGGAAGTAATACTGAATAAGGCATTGGGATTGGCTCGATGACCCGGTCCGTCTGCCTTGGACGTTGTTGATAGTGTCTCTGCTGACCCGGATTACCTCTTTATTGTTGATTGTTGTACCTGGGTTGTTGTTGCGGATGATATTGCGATTGAGGAACAAGTGTTGGAATAATGACTGCGGCCACTTGATCTTGATAATAATTAGGGCGTCCTCTACCCCTGCCTCTGCTGGCATACACAACGCTTGCCTCGCCTTCTTTTCTTCGTTGACCGTTACCAGCAAACGGTCTCTTGGGACCTGATGAGTTGGAAGCACTATTGTCTTGAATTCGGCCCATCTTCAACAGACTCTCGATTCTTTCTCCAGCAATTACTATCTCTGCAAAGCTGATTGACGGGCAAGCAGCCAATCTCTCAATATAATTGCCTTGAAGAGTGTTCATGAACATGTCCGCCATCTCCTTTTCAGACATAAGGGGTTGGACGGACGCAGCAATCTGTCTCCAACGCTGAGCATACTCTCTAAAGGTTTCCTTGGCAGTCTGAGACATACCTTGCAACAAGGTCCGATTTGGAGCCATGTCCAAGTTGTATTGATATTGCTTGACAAAAGCCTCTGCCAAGTCTTTCCAGCTCTTGATGGTAGTACGAGACAAATGAGAATACCATTCACGAGAAGCTCTAGTTAGGCTGTCTTCAAAATAGTACATCCACAGCTTTTCATCTTCCGTGTGAGCTCCCAACCTTCCCAGATAAGATTGGAGATGAGTGCGTGGGCAAGAAGCCTCATTGTATTTCTCAAAAGTAGGGGGTTTGAACTTGTGAGGAATCCTTACTCCCTGAACCAGACCAAGATTTGTGACATCAAAGCCTAAGGAATTTTGAGACTCCAAAGATTTGAGCTTCTTAGCAAGCTCATCCATACGGCGAGTGGTCTCGAGGGCCTCGTCGTGCAAAGAAAATTGATCATACTGATAATCTTCAGTAACGGGGCGCCCGTTAATCAGAATTCCTTGATTCACATTGTACCTTCCGCCAATACCATTTCCAACATTCCCTGTGTTGCCAACATTACCCGGGTTTCCATCAGCATTTGCGTTACCCGCGTTACCAGTGTTCACAGGGTTATCAGCGTTCTCAGGGTTACCAGGGTTTCCCTCAGCATTTGGTATCTCCACCTCCGGATCGGGTCTCGGTTGCTCAACCAATTCCCTCAGCTTTTCCTGGCCTTCTGCCATACCAGTCATCAATGTCATGAACTGATCCATCCTTTCACGCATATCAGCCAGCTCTTTCTGTACTTGGTCCATCGCTAGCTGTGGACGATTTTCCTTTGTCGGGTACCTGTGGACTCTCTTGGGACCAATAACTGCCTGATACAGGGAACAAACATTAGACACTGCGGTGACACCTGCAAAACAGACAAGGGTTAATATGCATGGTATGCGATGCACTGCTTGTTCAGTTTTAAGGCACCCCCGTTTTGAAGGGGAATACCCTGCAAATGAATAAGCATGAGATCTTGGATGCAAATATGCAGATGATGTTATGCAATGCAAAGGCATGTCAATCAAAATTGATGGATCCGCTTGAAAATCTGTCAGGTTGCACTGCCTGGAGAGAAATTCACTGAGGAATATAATACAAGACCAAAACTGTGCTCCAGAAAACCGGGTTGGTTGAAGGTTAAGGTTTCCTGAATTTAGCCCGCCCCTCACTGGTAGGTTCTAAGAACAGAAGTTCGTCAACTTCAGCCCTTCAGTCGCGAATAATACGTTTACCACTGAAGGTTTGGTATTATTACGGGACAAAAGACCTCCATTGACTCCCCTCAACAGGACATCCTAATAGCAAGTTCCCAGTCTCGGGATCCTCGGATTGAGCAGCGAGAATGCGCCCACCAGAGCTAATATAATCACGTCTCGGATGAGAGGCCTCGACTGGGTTCTCGGGAAATGGTCACAACATGGGAGAAGGGTTTTCAAACACAATGAACATTACTTTGACTTATGGATAACTGTCGGGATATGCACAGCGACCCAATTATTGCAGATCCCTCCAAGGATGATGAAGTTGCCAGAATCCTCTTCATCCTCTTCCAAGATAGCAGCAACCTCTCCATCTTGACCGGTGTGGATGAATCCACCACTCTTGAACAACCCCTTGCTCGTTGAAGACACTAGAAGAATAGCCTATGCCAGCTCGGGATTTGTTGTCTTCCAGCTTAATCATTTGCCCCGATCTAGCGGTTGCACCATGCTTAATGGCCAACTTTGCATCTTTATAGGAAGCAAATGAAGAAATTATCTTCTCAACCGGTTCAGCAATAGATAAAGCTTGGAATGGGGTTCCAACTTCATCCTCATCATCGGTATAAGAGAAAGAAGATAAATGGCTAACCAGGAGAGCCTTCTCTCCCCTACCACCACTAGCTTCTTATTTTTCACAAACTTCAGTTTCTGGTGTAAGCTGGATGTCACGGCGCCTACCTCGTGAATCCATGGTATGCCTATGAGATAGTTATACGATGGGTGAATATCCATAACCTGGAAGGTAATCTGGAAATCACTTGGTCCGATTTTGACTGGGAGATCAACCTCTCCAATCATAGTTTTGCGAGACCCATCGAAAGCCTTCACAACTACCCCACTCTGCCTCATGGGAGGCCCCTAATATGACAACTTTGCAAGAGTGGACTTTGGCAATACATTCAATGATGACCCAGTGTCCACCAGCACATTGGACATGGCATCACCTTTGCAGCTCATAGACATGTGTAATGCCAAGTTGTGGTCTCTTCCCTCCTCGGGGAGATCAGCATCACAAAAACTTAAATTGTTACAAGCGGTAATGTTTGCAACAATACTGTCGAATTGTTCAATTGTGACGTCGTGATCCACGTACGCCACATGCAACACCTTCTGCAGAGCTTCTCTGTGTGGTTCAGAATTCATCAACAAAGATAATAAAGAGATCTTTGATGGTGTCTATAGAAGCTGATCTACAACATTGTACTCTCTTCTCTTGATGAGCCTCAGCATCTCATCACAGTCTTCTTTCGTATTGTCACTCGGGCCAGCAGAAGCAGGAGTTCTCAACGTAGAGGTAGGTTTAGCAACAAGTTCCGGATTCGGAGCATTCACAGCATTCCCAATCGGGCGTTCAGCATAATCAGCATTAACGTTCCTTCGAGCATCAGCTTGCGGCTTTGGCGGAGCCGAGAAAACACGACCGTTGCGGGTCAGGCCGCTGACGTCGGCAGTATTAACAACAGATGAAGAGGGCAGGGGCGCCTCTTTCCCATTCTCCAGTGCTACAACATTGTAGCGATAAGGGACCATCTTCTCAGAAGAGTACGGTACAGGGCCGACTGGCTTAATGGTCAAAGCAGGAGAAACCTTCTGCTTTCTACAATCATACTTGATGATAACAGGCTCGGGCATCCGGAATACTGGAGAAATTACATTGGCCTCAACAGCATCTTCGTCAACATTTCTGTTTTGAAGGATCTCAATGACTCCCTCATCCAGTATTTCCTGAACATCTTTGCGCACCTGGCGACAACCTCTTTGATTAACAGAACAGACTCGACATCTATCGTGGTCATGCTCATAATGACTATAATCACACAGCAAACGATGCATCTTGACCAGAGATTGTCGAATATGACTGACGTATTTGACCTTGTACTTGCCAGGGCATCCCTGGACCATATTGACAGATTTCCCATGCTCGGGCAATGGGTTCTTCTTCACATTCGGACCTACGTCCTCGAAAAACAAAATCCCACTTCTCAGAAGGTCTTGCACCTTGGTCTACAAGGGATAACAATTCTCCACGTCATGTCCGGGAGCACCGGAATGATATAACAGTGAAGCTCAGGCTTGTACCACCACCGGGGGTTGGTAGGTACAGCGGGAGGGTCTCGTGGAGTAGTTAACTTTGTATCAATCAAAGATGGATAGAGTTCAGCATAAGTCATCGGAATTGGATCAAAAGTGACCCTCTTCCTTTCGTAGCTGGTGCTGGTATTGTTGTTGTTGTTTCGAGGCTGGTAGTCCTGCTGTTGTGGACGATGTTGTTGTTGTTGAGATTGTTGTTGTTGATATTGCTGAGATTGTTGTTGTTGATATTGCTGGGCTTCTCTGAAAGCAGGTGTTATATGAGCCACCTGATGCTGGTTACTAACGGGGCAGACAATCTTCCTCTTCATAGAGGGCCTTCTCTTGACATGGGAAGACACAGCATGTGCCTCTCCCTCCTTTTTCTTTGCAAAGCTTCCATATCTCTTTGCTGAAGAGCCTTCATCTCGAGTCAATCGTCCTTCATGGACCCCTCTTCCAGTCTCATTCCCATACTCACCATCTCGGTGAAGTCTGAGGGAGCACTGACTATCATTTTCTCATAGTAGAATGAACTCAAGGTATTCAGAAAGATCTTGGTCATCTCCTTCTCCTCAAGGGGTGGCACTATCTTAGCTGCCAACTCGCGCCACCTCTGGGCATATTCTTTGAAGGTATCTTTCTCTCTCTGGGACATTTCCCTCAACTGGTCCCTATCAGGGGCCATATCCACATTATATTTATATTGCTTGACGAAGGCTTCACCAAGATCGTTGAAAGAGCGGATGTTCGAACTTTCCAAACCCATGTACCACCGGAGAGCGGCACCAGACAGACTGTCCTGGAAATAGTGGATGAGCAGTTAGTCATTATCAGTTTGCGTCGACATCTTGCGAGCATACATCACAAGATGGCTTAGAGGGCATGTGTTTCCCTTATACTTCTCAAAGTCAGGTACTTTGAATTTAATAGGGATCTTCACGTTAGGCACAAGGCACAACTCAGTAGCATTTTTACCAAAGAGGTCCTTACCCCTCAGAATCTTCAATTCCTTGCGCAACTCAAGGAATTGGTCTTTCATTTCGTCCATCTTCTCATAAACATCTAGGCCCTCAGATGGCTCAGAATGGTAGATGGTATCTTCAACTCTTGGTAATGTGTGCACAACGGGAGGTGACACTGAAAGGACCGGGCTAGTGTAGCCGTGTATTCGTCAGTTTATGATTTATTGACTAAATCAAAAGTAAAGCATACAAAGAATCGAGTCGCCACCGCACTTTTATTTATCCAAAGGAATGGCTAAAAAGCGAACAAAAGCCTAAGAAGTTTTACACATAGAAAACTAATGAAAAGATCCGAGATCTGGGTAAGGGGTTAATTACGCAATGGGAAGGTGTTAGGCACCCAAAACGTCCTAGGTACTCCTAGGGAGCCCTTTTCACACTTGTTGTACGAAATGTTATTTGTTTATGAAATATTTATTGTGCAAACATGATTGGGAAGATGAGAAAAGAATGTACAAGTTATCATTTTTGTGTTTGAACGGATGAACCCGTTGCCTACATACCTTTCCATGGAAGGTAAGGATCAAAACGCCGTGGTTCGGCTAAAAAATTTCCAAAATATGAGTGAATTCATTTTAAACAAAATCTGTAAGGTCTTTCGTTATCCACGGGAGAAAACTCAACCTTATACAAACAACAAGTCCACCATGTGAGAAAAGCTTCAACTTGCTCGTGAGGGGTTAACCCTATAATAAGCAAGGAAGTCTTACAATTCAATCACTAAGGACAAAAGGTGAGATTAACATCAACCAACTAGGATAAATCAAACCTATGGCTAATGTATGAAAACTTATCAAGAATGGACAAAGCCACAAAACAATTGAATGAGTTGGATTAACCAATTAGGATTATTCACAAAAGAGTGGTCAAGATATGATTAGAATTCAATTCAAAGAAGTATTATGAAATGAAGTTTTGAAAAATCAAAGGCCTAAAGCCTAGGTTTCTAATTTGAAAAGAATGAAAATGTTTGCACAATATTTTCAGGTTTTGGATTAGCATGCACATGGAGGTTTAAAGAAACAAAAGGTGGGAGGGTGAGGAAGTAAAACTTCTTAGATGTTCACCTCTTGAGATCATATGTAGATGATTCAAGTGATTCCTTTGGAATAAGGCAACAATGCAAGTAAGCAAATGAAAAAAGCAAATGGATACCGGATACCAATCAATGGATTTACACCAATCTCCTAAGACAAACATGGATACCGGATACCAATCAATGGATTTACACCAATCTCCTAAGACAAAACAATGATACCAGATGCCAATCAATGGACTTACACTAATCTCACAAACAAACATGGATACCGGATACCAATCAATGGATTTACACCAATCTCCTAAAACAAAACAATGATACCAGATGCTGTAGCACCTCAAATTTGCACCTATCATCATGCATACATTTTCATATTAGGTCATAGCATATCATGATCCATTGCATAGCATTTGCATTGTCCCTCAGTTGCCTCAAGAGCAAGCAATCAAGAATTAGGTCAAACTAATCTCCTGGTCAGTCAACCAAGCAAGCAAAAGAATTTCTCATTGAATCAAGGCCCTTGGGGTTTGTCCAACAAGTTCACATGGCTTGGAGGTCTATTTGAAGTGTTTTGGTCAAGGGTTGAAGACTTGGAGATCATCAGTTCATACACAGACAGTCAAAAACCCTGAAAAAGTCAACTGTCAGTCAAAGCAGTGGATGGTGGTCATTCTTGTGGAATTTGGGCACCATGATCAATAATCAAGAGTTCATACAACTTGGGACATCATTTGAAGTCAAGTTCTTAAGGAATTAGGGTTTGGAAGTCATCAGTCAATGCACAATCAGTCAGAAACCCTAAAAGTCAACTGCTGGTCAACTGTCCATTTAATCAGTGATTGGACGATTGGAATTGGTTTGTGAGAGTTCATTCATGTCCAAATAGTCATCATACATCATGCCAAACACCATCATGGAAGAATTTGAAGCCAGATCAGAGATTTCCCAAAATGGAAACTGGGCCTGTAACTGAAACCTGCCATAAATGGAAAGTCTTGATCCTCAAACTTACATCTTGATACAAGCCTCAAATGAATTTTTGCCCAACATGAAAGTTGAAGATCTTGTTCTCCCATTTCCAAAAAGTCCTAGAACTCTCAATTCCCATGTGTGGTTGGCAAGTTATGATCGAATCGATTTCAGAAAATCTTGAACTTCAAAGGGCCATATCTCCCAAACCGTTTGGCCAATTTTGGTGGGGTTTTTTCCTACAAGTCACATTTGATCCCCTCTTTCCACAAAATATAAATTTCATGTGCCAAAACTTCACCAATCAAAATGGCATATTTTGACTTTTCTCATTTAAATACAAGTTTGACCAAGAGTTGACTTTTTGATATAAACATATTTCCAACATTTGGCCAATTGGGACAGCTCAGAAATATCATTTAGAATGTGTTTGCAAGCTCAAATTATGCAGTACATGTGAATCCATACTTGGTTGCTTGAATTGTAAGGAAAGTACAATTACACCATGCCATCCATACTTGCATTTGAGCCATGCCTTGTACTCATCAAAACAGAGTTTTTAGAGGCCATTCTCTGTCATTAGAGCCTCATCTTGCAGCAAACTAAACAGCAAAATAAAGGGCCATGCCTCACTTGCTTAAAATTTGGAAAATGAGTACTTTGCAACCATCCACCCATGCTTCCACCCCTTGCCTTGTACTCTCACAGCAGAATTTTTCCCCATTTTTCTGTCATATTGCCACACAAGAAGAGCATACCTGGTACTGTCACAACCAACAACCAAAAACCAACACACTCTCTAAAAAACTGACTTGGCTGCTTTGGCATTGAGGGATTTTTCTGTCAAGAACTGTCAAGAAAAAGGAAAAGCACACAAAACCAAACCCTACCTTACCACATAGAAAGGACCAACAGCAGGGCATGGCATATTTGCTGTCACTAGTAGCAGCAATTGCAGCATGAAAAAACCATTTTGGCCAAGGCAATCTCATTATGCATCCTCATTCAAAAAGAACTCACCTTACTTGCATTCCTAATTTTCTGTCATCACACCATATTCCAATTTTGCTGTAAATTGACAAAAGGAACAAAACTGGCTGGGCCAAATACCATTCTCCTCATTTTCCTGTCATCAAAACCAGGAGAACAAGCCACACTGCAGCAGAAAATCATGGAACCAACCTTGCCCTCACCTTGCTATTTTTCTGTCCAAACATAACAAACTAAGGCTGGCTTGACAAGAGATCCTGCATCATTTTTCTACCACTTGGAGACACTAGCATCCATCAAAATACATTGGCATTTTTGAAATTTCATTCTGCTCACATCCTACAAAAAAGGACCCTGCTATTGGCATTTGTTTTTGGCTGTCAAAAACCCAAAGGTATCAAGCATTGCAACACTGATTTCTCTCACTCATCCTAAAAAGAACCTGCATTTGACCTTTGGCTTTGGCATCTTAAATTCCCTGTCAAACACAAAACATCTCTGCCTGGCCACAAAGCAACATTACATAGCAGTTGGTTGCATGATATTTACTGTCAAATGAAGCTTCTAGCCAGCATCCATCATAACAGAAATCATTCTCACTAAAATCACATTGTTGCACTTCCCAATTTCCTGTCCAAAAGTCTCTATGAACCTGGCCTAGCTGGTGACAATAACCAAACACATTTTCTGTCAAGGACAAGAGCAGCCAGCATAACACAATCACCTTTCACTCATTTTCCAATACTCATCCTTGCTTGCTTGGCATTTATCATTTGCTGTCAAACAAGAACTCACAAAATGAACCAACATGACATAACCTAACCAACAAACCTCATTCATTCAAACTCACTCCAAAGCCTCACTTTGCCATTTCATCATTTTGCCAAGCCTTGCCAACACAACCAACTTCGTACCCTCTCTCAAAACCACCTTGCTGTTTTGGCATTCCCATTTTCTGTTAAAACACAAAACCACAAACCAACAGCTCCACCATCCTTTTTCTGTCATGAAACAGCATAAGCACCTCACCCTAAAACTGCATTGACTTTTGCCTTGGCATTTTGATCAAATCACAAAAATCTGTCCAAGAACTTAAGAGGGGTTGAACCTTGCCTTGACATCATCCAAACATCTTTCTAAGCTTATTGCAATTGTTTTTTCACAACTGGAAGCAACTCTTCTAAGTGTTGTTTTAGAGGGACATCTTCCATGGCAATCCGAGTTTGAGCCCATTTCAAGCATCTGCAAGCCAAAGCACCTTCATCCCTCATCAAGGCATAGCTGAAGCTTCAACTATTTTCACTTCAAAACCACCAAAAGGCATCAGCAACACAACTGCTCTTCCAAATTGGTGAGTTTTCAACTTCCACCTTTTTTAAAATTGACACATGTTTTGAATAGGTCTTTCAATGCTGAGTTTAATGATGGCCTTGGTTTTGGAAATGGTCAAGTGATGTTTGAGTTATTTTGAAATGAACATAGATGAGCCAAACTTATTTTGCATATAACTTGATGGATAGCTCAAATCAATAAAAACCAATGTTAGGATGTTGTTGTGTGTTGTTTAATGTTTACAATGGTGTAATCAATTGACATTTTTGGGAGAAATTGAGAAATTCGATTGTGGGAGGGATGAAGATGTGAAACCCTAGTTCCCAAATCCATTTTTCCAGAATTTTTGCTTCATTCCCACGTGCATGCATGCTTCTTTCTTCACCAGCCAATCAGCTTATTTTATTCCATGGACCAAAACACGGTCGTTTTGATAAGTGGCAGGGTTATTTACAAAAATGCCATTTCCTTCAATATTATTTCCATTTATTTCTTCATGTTATTTCATTTTGATATCCCATCTTCCAAAATTCATAACTTGCTCATTTTTGATCCAAATTCAATGGGATTTTTTGTGTTGTGTTCATCACAATCTCTACTTTTTTATCATTATTTTTCCAGAATTTTTGGATGGGTGGTTTTTAAATGGCCCTAGGGTTTGTGACATGTGACCAAATTTTGTACACTTTTCCAAAACACTTGTGAAATGATGAGAATGTATCCAATGGCTCCCAAATTTTTTGTGCTTAAACAAGACACATTCATGGTGATTTTGGTGTAGAGTTTGTGAATTTATCATTTGTGGTTTGTGAGTTATGATTTTTTGAA
The DNA here is from genome assembly GCF_024323335.1 of Lathyrus oleraceus. Taxonomy (NCBI): domain Eukaryota; kingdom Viridiplantae; phylum Streptophyta; class Magnoliopsida; order Fabales; family Fabaceae; genus Lathyrus; species Lathyrus oleraceus. The sequence continues at coordinate 140,244,441 of NC_066585.1, read as the reverse complement.
TTAGGGTGTGACAATTTGTGTCACACCATTGATGTCCAACTTCATGATTTTCATAGCCATGCTTCCTGACCTCCAATTGACCCCAAATTTTGCATGAATGATCTCTTGTATGTCTAGTTTACATGTGAATTTTCTTGGAATCATTTGTGGCATTTCCTAATTGTTTGAGATTTTCTCCCCTGCCTAGTCAAATGTTGACTTTTGTGTGACACATGTTCCCATTTCATTTGTGAAATTCTCATACTTTACTAGATGGACATGAAATTTTGCATGAGATAACTAGACATCCTCATCTTTGCCATGGTTTTGATCCCATTCATTTATCATACACCATTCTTGACTTATGATTTTTTGAAGTTGACCCATGTTTATTGACCTTCATTATGCATGTTCAAATTGGCTTTGACTTTCTGATTTTCATTGACTGCCTTCCACTTGTCCAAATGAGATGAAATTTGACATGCTTACCATGCTATGTGTTAGGATTGATCATGATTTATTTGGTGATTTTTGGAAATGTTTAAGATTGCTTTTGAGTTAAGTCTTGCTGTTGACTTCTATGAGCTTCTGTTTGCCATACTTTGACCTAAATGGTTCATGAAATGATGATAGTGATTGATATGAATGTGAACCCAATTGAGTTTGTTTCTTGAATGTTTAAACTTGACTTTGATTGGATATCCCTTGCTGTTCTGACTTTTTCATTCATGTTTGACCCTAGGCTGGCTCTAGTGGTCCTGCTACTCACCTTTGAGTTTGTGATTTCAGGTTAACCATCAAATGGCCATTGAGACCAATTCTTTTGATTGAGCTTACTCAAATATCATTGTCTAACCTCTTTGTTTTGTAGGTGGCTTGGCTCACATGCCTTAAGCCTTGTGCCTTGCACATCCATGTGCCTCTAATTGACTGTTGGTGTCTGTTTCTGTTTGCTTTGTTTGAAGTTGCATACTAACATCTGCTTGACTGTTTCAGGTGCTTTAGTTGCTTAGTTCCTTATGAACTTTTTGCTTTGCTTTGCTTGTATAAGCAATTTGCATTGAGGTATGTCTCTTTTACTTCATGTAGTCTGGAAGACCTGGCCTGTTACTTGGCCAGGCAACTGTCTGAAGTCCTCCTTAAGAGGCAATGTTTGTGGATGTTTAACTTTGTCCTTGCATAGAGTCAAAGTCCTCCTAAGTGAAGAGGCAATTGGTGGAAGGTAGAGATATGCAATCTATCCCCCACTATTCAGTGTGTCATCTGCTTTGCTCACACCACTGTGTTGATGCATTACAGATACAAACCCAAGATCTTGTGCAATTACACAGTTGAGTCAGTTCTAAATGTGTAGAAGGGTTCCCACTTTCTGAACCCACACATTCTTGTCTTGAGCTCTCCCAGGCCAGGGATAAGAGCTGTGAGGTCTCATCCTCACTTCATCCTTTCATCTGCTTCACCTTAGCCCCTCAATGGCAAGGTTAAGAGCAACATTCACCCAGTTCCAGAGGTTTGTTTGTCGAGGTTGATATGACCCCTTGACTAAAACCTAACCCTTGTTTGAGCCACTTGTTTGTGTATAGCGTGTGCTATCTGTGCTTGTAGGATTGTTTGACTTGCTTCCTGTGCAAGATAGGATTGTTTGACTTGCTTCCTGTGCAAGATAGGATTGTTTGACTTGCTTCCTGTGCAAGATAGGATTGTTTGACTTGCTTCCTGTGCAAGATAGGATTGTTTGACTTGCTTCCTGTGCAAGTTAGGATTAGTTCAGACTTGCTTCCTGTGCAAGTTAGGTTTTACTTGGCTTGCTTCCTGTGCAAGTCAAGTCTGTGTGGCTTACTTCCTGTGTGAGCCATGTTTAGAGTTGTTTGGCCGAACTACGGCAACTCTGATTCTCACGTTCAGGTGAGATACGTAGGCACGAGACGCGATGTCTTGCCGAGTTTGACTAACCACTAACACTAATTCTTTTCTCTCACCCCTGTTGTGATTGAGATATCCCCCTTCTCTTGCCCTAGTTGCAATTGAGACTCTGCTTTTTCCTGTGTCTGCTTAGGACAGTTTGGCCCTTGTGCCATTTAGCTAGAAACCATAACTTAGGGTTGATTTTGCATGATAACATCTAGGCTCGAGTCGTAGTCTCCCTAGTTGTGTCTCCCTCTGTTATCTGGTTAGGCTAGTCCTTTATCCCTGCGTAGGGGAACTACATCGCCCTGATCTTCATACCAGATGAAGTATGTAGGCAGGAGATTGAGCTGATCTCTCCGGGCGCCCTTTTTCTTTTTTGTGTGTGTTGTTTGACAGTTGCTAGGCTCGAGTGCCTGACTCCTTAGCAATTTGTTGTCTGTTTGTTTGAGTGTGTGCTTGACAGTTATAGGCTCGAGTCCCCGACTCCCTATTAACCTGTTGTGTTGTTGTGTGCTTGGAAGCTGATGTAAGTCCATCGAGTGGCAGTTAGGTTCCAGTGTGCGTGTGTTTGGTTCGGATGCTGATGTAAGTCCAGTGATTGGCATTCAGGCTCCATGTTTGCCTTCTTGATTGCGTTTTGGTTCGGATGCTGATGTAAGTCCAGTGATTGGCATTCAGGCTCCACGTTTGCCTGTGTCTTGTTTGTTTGTGTGCGTGTCAGCCGAGCTACGAATGCTCTGATTCTTCTCTCGTCCGAGAAGATACGTATGCATAGGATGCGATATCCTAGCGAGCATGTGTTGTTTCCCCAGTCCGAACTACTTCGACTCTGATGTCTATGCCTGATAGACTAAGTAGGCCCAGGATGCGACATCCTGCCGAGTTCAGTTTCAGTCAGTCTCTTGCGTTTCTTTCAGCCAGTGTGTGTGAGTGTGAGCAGTGTTTAGCAACCAATTTTCCTTTCTAGTGTGCGTGGATCCCGTAGAGTACTACGGATGCGTAGGGGTGCTAATACCTTCCCTTCGCATAACCGACTCCCGAACCCATTCTCTTTGGTCGCGAGACCATGTTCTTTCCTAGGTTTACTCTGAGCGTTTCCTTTCCCTCTTTTGGGATAAATAACGCACGGTGGCGGCTCTGTTGTTCTTCTTTTCCCGCCGGTTTTTCGCGCGATGCGACAGATGCCAATCAATGGACTTACACTAATCTCACAAACAAACATGGATACCGGATACCAATCAATGGATTTACACCAATCTCCTAAAACAAAACAAGCAATGATACCAGATGCCAATCAATGGACTTACACTAATCTCACAAAACAAAAATGGCATGGATACCAGATGTCAATCAATGGACTTATACTAGTCTCCTAAAACAAAACAATGATACCGGATGCCAATCAATGGACTTACACCAATCTCACCATATCATAGGAACAACTGCCAAGTAATGGACTTATCCTTGTCTCCTCCATGGACAAAGCAAAATTCTATAAAGCAAAGTTTATGAAATGATATACAAATGATGATGATAAATGCACAAAGGCACACTCAAGCAAATATGCACAGATGAATCAAGTAAACAGACAATCAAGTCAGTTAGCACACACTATATACAATCAGTTAGGCTCAAGCAAGGTTAGACTTTACAGTCAATTGGAATGGGGTATTTTGTGCTCTTAACCCTAACATTGAGAGTTAGGGTGAAGCAGATGAAATGGAGATGAGGGGTGTGCCTCATAGCTCTTATCCCTGGCCTGGGAGAGCTTTAAACAATAGAAGGTGTGGGAGTTCAGAAAGTTGGAACTCTTCTCCATAAATGATTTGACTCTATAAGATCTTGGGTTAGTATCCACAATGCATCAACATGTTATGTGAGCAAAGTGGATGACACACTGAGTAGCAGGAGATGGACTACACATCTCTTTTATCTGCCAATTGCCTCATAAGAGGACTTTTCCTGCTTGGCACAAAGAGTAAACAATCACAAGCATTGCCTCTTAAGGAGGACTTCAGACAGGTGTCTGCCCACATAACAGGACAGGTCTTCCAAACTACATGAAGAAGAGAGGTTATACCTAAGTGGTTAAGCAACCAAGCAAAAGCAAGTTCAAAGTGAACTTAAAGCAACTTATGTACCTGTGGAAATATCAAACAAATCAGTACAAAGTTCAGACAATCCAAACAACAGTCAATAAGCAACAAACAATCCCAATGTACACAATGTGTAAGTCAAAGGTCAAACTCAAATGAGTCAACATCAACCTACAAAACACACAAAGATTAGTAATCAAAGGCAAACATCAATGCTCAAATGATGGAGCATCATTAACCATGTAACTTGGATGTTCAACCTGAAATCAAAGCTCAAATGTGAGAGGCAAACCACTAGGTCAAAGCCTAGGGTCAAAGATGGAGAAAAAATTCAAAACAGAAGCTGAAATTTAACATGAATCAACTTCAAACACATCTTGAAACAATCCAAAAGGTCTCACATCAATATCATATACCAAAAGCATTTCATGATCAATTGAAGTTCAAGGCAAGTTTAAAGCTCAAATGTGATCAACCAAAATGAAAAATCTCAATTAAATCAGAAATCATTCAAATAATTCCAAGAAAATTCATGAGCAATCACAACATTCATAACATGCATCACACAAACAATCAGGACAATTGGAGATCATTTGGCATGGTAAACACATCATTCAAATTGAACAAGCAAAGGTGTGACACAAATTGTCACACCAACTTCACATGATCATAAAACAGAAATTATAAATGGTAAAAATATCAAATCAACACCAAAATGTCAAGCAAAGTGTCTAGTTTCATCATGCAAATTTTCAGATTCATTGGATCAAAGACCAGCATTTGACAAATGATATAGCAAGGCAAGGTACAAAATGCATACATGTTCACATCCTAGCACCAAAATGAAATCCAGCCAAGCACAATTTATGGAAAAATGATCAAAAAATAATAGACAGAAAATGCAACACAATGCAAAAAAACCACATAATTTTTGGATCAATTTTCAATTATATATGAATTTTGGAAGATGAAGAAAAAATAAAAAATGACATATGAAGCATGGTATGAATATATGAGGAAAATAAATGAAGCATATGAAGAAATGCTGGCACGGAGGATCGAACAGAGTGACAAATTAAACTGAAGCGCGCCAAGCCTTGGAACGATGCGTTTCATTTATTTGCTGGCTTGGTCAATGCTGGCGTGGCTTAGTCAAAGCGCTACCGGCCAATGGATGCGCCGTGTGTGCAGCTACGTGGACCAGTACCTGAGAAACCCTAGCTAACGCATGCATGGCCTTAAGAAATCCGCAGGAAACTATGATGAACTGGAAATTAAATCCGCAGGAAACTGGAAATCAGCATGAACACATGAAGAACACGATGAAGATCATGAAGATCTTCATCCAATTTTTTTCCAGATTTTTCAAAAGTTCCAGAAATGAACATTGAGCATACCAATCGAATCCTTATGCAATGCACATTCACAATCCATAATCATTTTAACATAAAACAACGAAACAAGCATGGATCGAAGACATTAAGAATCATGCATCAAACTTCAAACAAGCAGAAATCCATGTATAATGCATCATTTTACTCGATTCAAAGCTCAAATTACTCAGCATCAAGAGATCTATAACAACATCACAACAATTTTAAGAATTAAGAAGTTTGATTCATAACCTCTTGAAGAGCAGCTTTGGAATTCACTTGATTCAGGCTTTGTAATAGCTTCAATGTTCTTCTATGACACTTGTACAAGTAATTGGAAGAGAAATTGCAGCTCAATTGCACACGATTTTGCCAGAATTTGGATCTGCCATGGATGCTTCAATCTTCCAAAATGCTTCAATACTGCACTGTTTTCTTCAACTCCACGTGTAAACCTGCTCAAGAACAACTCAGTAACAAGGATCAAGCAAGAGGAATGGATTGAATGTGAAGAAATTGCAAGAAAAAAGTGAGAGAAATTTTTTGGTGTTTGAGATCTAGATCTGAAATTGTGATTGTTGTTATGCTGAAAACAATTAGGGTTTTGGTTTTATACCTCCTACTAATCACTCTTTAATCATGCTTAAGCTATTGGTTAAGTGGAATTAGCAAAATGGAGTGTTTGTGCAAATTGTGATTTTCACCTTATGCATGAAAATGCATGGTGAACAGTGCACGGGTTTGCCTTCAAATTCACTTCAAATTTCATTTTGGAGCCAAAGGCAATGGTAGAATGTTCAAATAATGTACCAATTTTAAATTTTAATTTTTCCCTCCAAAAATCAAATGAAATGCAAATGTTAATGTGATGATAATGCATGTTATGTAATGCAAGATTTGGAAAGTAGAGGTCAAAATAAGAATTTAGCAAAAAGAACCACTTGAATTGGAGCTTTGGTTGAGAAGTTATGGCCATTTGAATCTTCAAGTACACTTTGCCATGTTTTGATCATATCTCCTTAACCACACATGAGAAATTGATGCTCTTGGACTTTTTGGAAATGGGAGAGAAAGATCTACAACTTTCATGTTCAACAAAATTTCATTTGAAGCTTTTTTGATGATGTAATTTGAAGTTGAAGTTAGGTTAAAACCTTTCCATTTTTGGCAAATTTGAATTATAGGTCACTTTCTATTTTTGGAAAGTTTTGACCTGACTTTATTTTCTTCAATGTTGATGTTTGATATGTCAAATGAGACTTGTTTGAACATGAATGAAGTATTTCTAATCACTTCCCACTTCCAAATCCACAGTTGACTTGACAGTTGACTTTCTAGGCCTTCAAATGACCTGGCAATGTTCTGATGAAATTCAAGCCTCTACCACTTGGGATTTTGATTCAAAATAACATCATGGTTCATATGAACTCTTGTGAATGATTGTGGGGTCCAAATTCTCAAGAATGGCCACCATCTATTGCTCAACGAATGCCTTTGACTGCTTTGACTGTTGATTGCTTCATCTGCAAGACAAGGGTTAGATGACATATTTTTGTACTTTTGGTTAGTGGTAAAAGGAAAGCAATGATATACAAATGTAAAACATGCTTGGTGATCGAGAACCACTCTAAAAAAGGTAACCAACCCACAGGGAAGGAAGCAAGGTGTACAATGATCCTTGAGGCAATGTGATGATATGATATGATGCTAGATGCCGGCAAAGAAGCAAGAGTAGGAGCAAAACCCTCTGGCACAAAGTTGGTGGGCATTCCCCACGGGAATCCGGCTAGCATAGATGGCGCAAAGTGGGCTGTCGCGGCAGGCACAGTAGAAGTTGCAATTTCAGAAATGATCATCCTTTGGGGAGGAGTTGAGGGTGTCGCAGAAGACTGACTCTGGGCAGCCATGAATGACTCCATCAGGGCAGTCAATCTGGCTACTTCCTCCTTCAGCTCGCGGTTCTCTTGTCCCAAATGATCCATCAGCTTTGATTTGTTGGCTCTGGTGTAATACTGGTGAGTCAGCTTGTCTTCAAAATAAATGAAGAACACATAGTTAGACCAAAGTCCAAGAAACCTGGAGCAAAACCTGCTTATGCACATGATGCATGTAATGCTTGTGCATATGATCTGTTTTTTTTATATATTAGAGGAACTTTAAAGTTCTATTTGCAAATATTGGAAATATTACACATTTATCACATATGGAAATACAATATCAATAATATCTGGGAAATATTTTTACACCAAAGAAGTACAACATTGGTAACCAAATATAATACAAGAGAGAAGGAAAATGATCATCCTATGGATCCCTAGAAGCAATTATCTAAAGCTCGAGAGACTGGAAGATAAGATGCACGAAGCCTCTTCACCTCCTCCTCATAGGCTGCCTCCATATCTGCCTTTTCCTTGCCGAGTCGATCGTACTTCCTCTTCAAAAATTTGGAAGACTGGGGAAGTAGAGAAGTTCATGCATCATCAAGATCATTAATAACCTGATGCTCGAGGAACTCAATCGAAGCATCATTCTCCTTGATCTGCTGAAGCAACTCCTCTCGTTCACGGATCCAGGCACGTGAGCAGTCCTCGTCTCTCAACTCCTCTACTCCTTTGTCGGGGAGGGTTGAAGGCCCAGCCACAACCAAAGGTGTAGGTCTTGGATACTCGTACGACATGAGGTACTCGGAAGCTCTCCTCCTAACCCAAGAAGTATAAGGCTCCAAAGCGATACGATTCTTCGGACATATCTCCTTCCTTCCCATCTTATGGATCTTGTGCCAAGCGCGGACCATCCTTCCCCTTCAAGCCTTGGGGATCTTTACCCTCCTGAAAGAACACACCCTCTAACAGAATGTTATTAGGTTTATCCTTTAGGGGGAACCCAAGCTGATGACGGGCCTAAATAGGGTTGTAGTTAATCCCACCACATGTACCAAGAAGAGGCACATTGGAGAATTCACCACAAGAGTCGATAATCTGCACACCATCGTACACACGGCTGTACCAAAAGATGTCATCATTAGTGAGAGACATAAGTTTCGTAGACCACCGTAGACATCCTTTGTTTTCCTTGAAGGCGACCGTCTGCGGCAAGTGAGTAATAAACCACTTGTACAACAGAGGCAAACAGCACACAATGGTACCACCACCTTTTTCATTCCTCATATGTAAAGAAAAGTAAGTGTTACCCAATAGAGTCGGAATGGGATTAAGAGTAAAGAAAATCCTAATAGCGTTCACAGCCACAAACTTGTCGATGTTGGGGAATAACACTAGCCCATAGATGAGAAGTACAAATATGGATTCAAAGGCGTCCTCACTCATGGCCTTCCCATACATAATAGCTTGAGCAATGAGGAACTCAGAAGGGAGACCTTGAATTCCACCTTTGGTAGTCATATGAGCACCAACCAGAGATTCATCTATATGCAACAGATCAGCAATCTCTCGAGAAGTAGGAACACTCTCGAAGCCACTGAACGACAACTGGTCTAGAATAGGTATACCCACAAGGTAGGCATACTCCTCAAGCGTGGGCAAAAGCTGAAAATCCAGAAATCTGAAGAAACGATACAAGGGATCATAGAACTGCACCAATACACTCATCAATCCTTCGTCCACCTGAGTAGTCAGAAGAGATAGAAGCTTCCCAATACGAGCCTTGAAACCCAAAGGATCTAATACATAGGATGTCAAGTTCCTTTGCTCTTTCAAGTCAGGTTGTCTGAAGCTGTACTTCTTTGTATTCCTTCTTTGTCTTTCCATGTCTGAAAATTTGCAAATAGACCTCTTAAGTTCCTTGAAAATTTTGTCATTATTTTGATGATATGGATGCAAATGGATGCATGAATGCAACAATCACACTCAAGGATCAAGGAAAGCACACCAAACAAAGGTCATGGGATGGATCATGTCATCCTTAATATCAATAATCCATTTTGGTGGATTATGGTTTACACCTTATCAACACCCAAGTTCCATTGATATTAAGGATACAAGAATGGATCGACCATGAATCAAGGCTTTGAAGCAAGTCACGAGCATGAAGTCTCGGTTAAGAACCACCCAAAGGGAGTGTACTAGGGTTTAAACCTGCCAAACATGTTCTATAAGAGGTTCCCATAGTCATCATCCCATCTTTCGGATATTATCGGAGAAACGACTATTCGTATTCCAAAAATATTCTCAAGAGAGACTCTTATGAGTGTAGTATCGCATAACAATCGTATCAAACCTTACACTTGAACGACTTTCGCACTACATCCTAAGAAAAGGCCAAGATGGGCTTGGTAAACTAGGGTCCTTGGCTTCTAAAGTTTATATTGGAAAGAGTAATGTCTAACCACAACTACTTGTGTAACATTATTGATCCCAACATGACCTCCACCAAGCGAATGGGCTTGCAAGTCAACTTGCTAAGGAATAACTCCACACAAGTCAACAAGACTATGCCATTCTCCTATCCTAAGTGGACTCGAGTTCGGGTATAGAACTCATCTCACAAAGATCACAAAGCATACAAGGAATTAATATTCAAGCAATTCAATCATTACATGCAATACAGTAATCCCAAATTGCACAAAAATATGTCACAAAACAATATACAATACAATACAACCCAATATGCAAAGTAGGCAAACCCACTAGGAAAATTTCCCCAGCAGAGTCGCCACTTTTCTGTAGCGGGGTATTCGTTACCATTAGAGATATTGACTAAATCTAAGCTAAACCATACAAGTCGAGTCGCCGCCGCACTTCTATTTATCCAAAGGAATGGTTAGAAAGCGAACAAAAACCTAAAAGTTTTATCGAATCAAAAACTAGTAAAAATGTCAGAGATCTGGGTATGGGGGTTGGTTATGCAATGGGAAGGTTTTAAGCACCCAAACATCCTAGGTACTCCTAGGGAGCCCTTTTCATACTTGTTGTAAGGTTGGTATTTTGTGAAAATTTATTTGTGCAAACATGATTGAAGAGATGAGAAGAGAATATACAAGTTTATTTACAGTTTGTGTTTGGATGGATAAACCCATTGCCTACGTACCATCTTAAAAAAGATTAGGATCAAAACCTCGTAGTTCGGGGTAAAAATCTCAAAATGAGTTGGTGAATTGATTGGTCCAAAAACCTTAAGGTTTTTTGTTATCCAAGGGAGAAAGCTCAACCTAAAAACCACAAATCCACCATGTGAGGATAGCTTCAACATGCTAGTGAGGGGTTAACCCTATAATAAGCATGGAAGACTCATTGTCCATCACTAAGGATATAGGTGAGTATTACATCTACCTCAAGGATAACTCAAACCTAATAGCTAAAGGTTATACGAATTTTTTTGACTAAGAGAGTGGCCATTGAAACCACAAAAGTATTTGAATGAGTTATATTTACCAATAAAAAGTATGTACAAAATATAGTCAAAGTTGACTTAGAAGTTCAATTCAAAATAAGTGTTATGAAAAGAATGTTTGAAAATCAAAAGCATAAGGCTTAGGTTTCTAATGTTTGAAAATAAGTATTAAATGTTTGCACAAAAAGTTTTGGCTTGGGTTAGAGTGGAGGGAAGAAGAAGAATGGCTAAGGTCCTAATCATACAAGAGATAAGGGATAAGAAACAAAACCACAAATGGAGTCCCTCTCTTGAGATCATATTGATAATCCAAGTAGCTCCAATCCTTTGGAATATGCAAGAAAAATGATAGTAAGCTCAAACAATCAACACAATCAAACAAGATCCTTAGGAGATCCCAATGTATCTTGTATCTTTCACTTTGGATGAACATGGCAATGGTTCTTCAATTTGAGCTCTCATAGAATTCCTTAGCACAAGAGCACACACATCAAATGTTTTATGAAATAAGTCAAGAATGGACAAGAGTGAGTTTAGAGGTTTGGCCCTTCTAATCCATCTTCAACATTTATAGCATTCTAAAGGCTCAAATGCCGAGTTGCTCTTTGACTTTTATAGCATTCTAAAGGCTCAAATGCCTAGTTTCTCTCTGACCCTTATAGCATAGGGAAAGTCCTAAGATCTAAGTCCAATTGTCCATTTCTAGCACTTGGTCCACAACAATCAAAACAAAACACAAGTACAAAGGTATATACACAATTATGTGCTCAAGTGAGCAAAAGGCAAATTGCATTAACATAAACATGTGCTCAAATGAGCAAAGGAAAAAGCAAATGAATAATATGTACAAGAATAGTAAATTGCATAAAGTAAAGAGCAAAAAGTAAATGTTAATGGTTAATGATTAGTGTTAGTAGTAAGTGTGCCATAAGGCAAATTTAGCGCTATGTTAAGCAATCGCAATTGGACTTATGTAGAAGTCACAACTATCTGAGGCCGGTCAACAATAATGTAGGCAACAACACAAGTTAGAGGTCTTGATTACTGAACCAAGCTCCAACAACTTGCCATGCCAAAAAGAAGATGAGAAATGATCTTGTATTGGTTTAAGTCCTTTGCATGATTTAAGAAGCAATTTATCCTTAATGAAAAGCCATTCACTTGATCAATTGATCAAGATGAATTAGATTTGAATCAAGGAAGATTAAACCTCCCTAATCAATGCTAACCATCAACCTTTAACTCATTGATCAAAAAGAAAAGAAGAAGAAGAAGAAGATGGAGAATTAGAAATGAAGAAATAAAGTGCATTAAATAAAATGGAATGTACCAATCAACAAATGTTGACCAAAGATAGGGAAGATCAAGGTCAAACAATAGAAAACAAAAGCAAGATGAAGATTGGAAGTCAAGAAATGAACAAAATATTTTTGGCATTTTTAAGATTTAAAAATAAACTTGAATTAAAATATTAAAGGAAGGTCAAACTTCAAACTCACTTCAAATCAACTTTGAAAAGTCCAAGTGAGTTATCCCAAGTTCAACAAGGTCAAACAAAGTTTAACGAAAAATTTCAGCATTTTTAAAAGTTAGAAACTATTTTTAATCAATTAAGAAGGAATAAAAATAACCTAATTGAACTAAAATCTCAAATAAATCTCAAATCAATTAATAAATTGATGAGAATATTTTTCATAGATCTATTATCATTCAAAAAGGTTGGGAAAATATTTTTGTATTTTTGGAATATCAAAAACTAATTAAAATGTATTAAAAATAGCCAGAAAAGAGAAAATTACTAAAAAATAGAAAATGATAAAATAAAAAATATTAAAAATCATTTATAGAAACTAGAAATTAAAAGAGAAATAATGCAATTGGTCCCATAATTTTTGGACCAATAATAAAAGAGATATGAATTTTTGAAAATGTAATGGAATTAAAAAATAAAACAGAAATTAAGATCAGAAATGGAAAATATGAAAAATCCACACGCGTTGGATTGTATCTCATTAAATGACGTGGAGGATCCAATGGCATTGGCAAGCGTGCGCACCATGAACCTCAGTCAATGAGAAGCACAATGAATTCAATATTGTCATGAAATCCAATGGACCTGGTTAGATCTGGACACATGATCCAACGGCTGTGACTTATTCTGGCAAACGGACAGTGGCCAGCACCACCGTCTTCTCCGACAAGCTTCGGTGAGAGTTCAAAAATGCAGAAATTCAAATGTTAACTAAAATGAACGATCCTGGCACCATTCGAAAGGTGAAGTGATGTACATCACTCCTATGCCACTCAATTCCACTCTAGATTCCTATTAAGAGAGAAATCAGAGATGGAAGTTTGGTGGTGTTCAACTGAACTTGCTCAATTCCAACAATTAAACACACAATAATGATGTCTCTATAGAGAGGACTTCAGACAACACAAGATCAAGGCAAATGGAGCAAAGTATAATGAGATTCGAAGCAAATTTCAGTGGAGCAATACCTTTGGATTGTGAAGAATTGAGTCACTCTCTTTGGTTCTTTTTGCAAACAGAAGCTTCAATGGATCAAAGTGAAGAGGCTTAGGAACTTTAGATCTTAAAATTCAACCAATGCAATTGAATTTCAAATCTGAAAATTTTGGAGAAAAATGAAGTTTGTTCCTTTGGTATGGGCGCGGATTCAATTCAGCAGGGATTTAGGCGCCATTAGGTTGAAGAATTGTGAAGGCAAGGCATGGTATTTATAAATGGAGGGAGCTGAATGCATGAGCTAACTCGTGTGCATGGCAAATGGATTTTGAATTGCATGGGCCTGTGTAAGCATGTGGAAGGCCCAATGAAGGCTGAAACAACTTGCTGAGTTCATGTGAAAGGAAAATGGACGTGTACATTTGGTGTAATCAGCTCATGCATGGCAATTAGAATAGCTTTCACAAAATGCACTTAATTCTTCATGTCTTCGAAAATGATGCTTCCAAACTCCAAATGCAACCTTATAAGTAATGGTTAGAAAGCTTGTTGCATAAAGAACAAATTCTATGTTGATCAAAACTCCAATTGGGCCTTGGAAATTAGTGAAATTTGAGCTTAAAGTGTAGGGTGCAAAACATGCATATATGAAGTTTCCAAATTTGGCCAACGTTCAAGTCCTTCTGTCTCAATGATGCAAGCTCCAAATGATATAATCTTTAAAATGAAAGTTGTAGATATTTTCAATACAATCAAGTTGGACTTAAATTTTGCATCATTTGGATTTTTAATGAATAAGTTATGGGCACTTGAAGTTGGACTTTTTCACATTTCAATGCATTTGGTCCAAAGTGACCTATAATGCTTTGCATTATCACATGTATTTATTTTGCGATTTTGCAATATTGCTCAACATAACATTTGAAGTAGACACAATACACTTTCCAATGCATTACGTCTCATCTCAAAATCATGAAAAATGAACGAGTTATGTTCTTGGGAAGTTGACCCAAAATTAGGGTTTCAGTCAAAATGACCTATAATGTCTTAGAATGGATGATGACCTTCCAAGCTTAAAATCAAATTTTGATGAACATGAAGTTTGTTCAGATTGTCCTTAAGAACATTTTTTCTTTTGGGGTCATCTCTATTTGACCAACACATAAAAAGTTAGGTCTCAGTGTATTTCAAAATAGTCAGATGAATTGACTGGTCAACTTCTCAAGTCCACAGCACATATCTTGAAGAATTGATGAGTGAGGACACTCAAATAAGTTCAAATATGCATGAAATGATGAATTAAATAGCTTCCCTTGATTGTATTTTACCATGGTTTGAGGTTGCTTCATGAGCAAGGCATTGTTGATGATCAGATGAATTAGGGTTTCCTTGGGAAACGAGCCTCAAACCCCTTGACTTGCTTTGATCAAAATGACGAATTGAGATACTTGGGAGGCATATTTGATGGATGAGAGCTTTGGGAAACCATTACCATGCTTGCTTTCATCTTCTCTTAACCATATCATTGCACATAGGATCTCCTAGAAGCTTTTTGACCTTATGGTTGCTCAAGCTACAAACAAGAGATGTTAGTGACATATTTTTGTGCTTTTGAGTTAATAAAAAATGAGAAAAGAAATGATATACAATTCAAGCATGCTTGGTGATCTCAAACCACTCACAAGGGATCCCAACCAAAGGCAAAGGGTACCAAGATGCCTATGATCCTTGAGGCTATGCAAATGCAATATTATGATGCCATGAGGGATCTTAGGGTCAAAATTAGGGTCTTACACAAATGAAAATGGTTTCTTAATTAAAGTTGTATATCTTTCAATACTTTTCATTTTAGTCACAAATTTGACACCATTTGAATCTTTTATGAGGGAGTTATGTATTTTAGAAGTTGAGGAAAATTGCTTGTTCAATGATGATGACCCAAAATGACCTATAATGTTTCCTCTTGGTACATGCCCTTTCAAGTGGAATTTGACATTTATCAAAGAAGAAAAGTTGTAGAAGACATATTAAATTTAATCATAAAACTTAGATGGATTTAATATCATAAAAATTGAGAAATTTATGGTTCTTGGAAGTTGACCTTCTATCTAGGGCACATACAAAATGACATATAATATTTCACCATACAAAATGACTTTACATACAAAATTAGCTCTTAATTCGAACATGAAATTTGTTTGGAATGTAATAAATAGTAATGTTTCTCCTGGAATAATTTTCATATGAAAAAAATTGTAGGAGATAGGGTGTAGGTAACCCTAGATTTGACTAGTTGACTTCTCTGGTCAACCTCTTTGAACCAATTCGCAAACTTGAAGTTCTTGTGCTCTTTGAGGATAAAGGAGGATCATATATTCTTGAGATGATGTATAATGAAGTATACTTTGATATATTTGACGAAATGTTGATGACACTTGCTTGAGGAAGACACACAAGATATCCACGTGAATTAGGGCTTCAAAGGAAAACAAGGTTCAAACTCTTGATGCAATCTTGATCAAAATGACAAATAAAGAACATGGGGATCCATATATGATACTTAGAACCATCGTGAACCTTTCCTTTCTTGATCCCTTGCATTGAGGGTCTCAAACCCTAGATGTGAGCTTGATAGGGCATAGACGGATGAACACACTACCTACAAAAGAAATGAAACTACACTAGACATATTTTTGGAATTTTGGTTAGTATACAAATAAAAACAAAGTATGATACAATCAAAAGTGCTTGGTGATCTCTCCCAATTAAAACCCAATGAAGGAGGGGTAAGTAGGATACCAAGGTGTGATCCCAAAGCCAATGTAAATGATGAGATGGCATGAGGGATTTTAGGGTCAAATCTGGGGTCTTACAGATGCCCCTATTTAAGGACATTCTAGTTGAGGATGTGAAGGATAATATCTTCGTATCGACTTAGTAGAATGGACTTAAAAAAACAACATCAAGAAACAAATTTTGGTACCTAAGACACCTTATGATGCATATGATATGAATGCAAAAATAATCTTTGTGTGGAATATATTGCCAAAGGAAAAGAATCTGGAGAGACTGAAAATCCACAGGAGCATAATGCATTCTGTAAGGAAAACTCATTGGGGGGACAGAGACTCTAGGGGTAAATTAAAAAAGCTATGCATAGGCCATGCTAGGACTTGTAAAACTACTAGAGACACAAGGGGATTTCCATGAAAATAAATCAATGGAAAGACTTGGTTGCAAGGGACAAATAGATCTGCAGGGGAAGAGAGTGGATCAGAATAAAGCTGAAATACTCAACAAAGGAAATTCGATTTCACAAAGAAATATGAAACCAAACTCAACTAGGGAATAAAAAACTTCAACACAGGAGTACAAGAGATATTATCTACTACCGGTTACTGGGTAGGAAGATAATACATTCGGACAGAGGGACATCCGTTACCGATTAGGGTAAACATATCAAGGACGACTTGCTGGAAAAAAAAAAGGAATATTCATTACCTTACTGGGTAAGAATAACCTACTGGGAAAAGGAAACCAAATAGGAATTACAACTACCTTTTTACTGGGTAGAAGACCAAAGAGAGTATCCGCCACTGGTTAAAGTGAACATATCAAGGATGAACTCAAAGGAAATAATATTTGTCATTGGTTAAGATGAACATATTAAGGCTAGAATGACTGGGGACTGAGGAAGAATACCCGTTACCGACTAAGGGAAACATATCAAGGATAGACTACCAAGAGAATAGGATTTACAACTACCTGTTACTGGGAAGAAGACCGAAGAGAGAGTATCCGTCACCGGTTAAAGTGAAAATATCAAGGATAAACTTAAAGGAAGAATATTCGTCATCAATTAAGATGAACATATCAAGGATAGACTGTCGGAGAAAATAGGAATTACAACTACCTTTTTACTGGGCAAAATACCAAAATAGAGAATATCCATCACCTGTTAAAGTGAACATATCAAGGATAGACTCAGAAGGGAACATATGATTTATATCTACCATAAAATGGGTAGAACACAACAAATAGGAATTATAAATACCTTTTAACTGGGAAGAATACTAGAAAAAAGAGAAAATCTGTCACCGATTAAAGTGAACATATCAAGGATAAACTCTATGGGGAAAGAAGGAATTACAACTACCTTTTTACTGGGTAGAAAACCAAATGGGAAGAATATCCATCATCGATTAAGATGAACATATCAAGGATAAACTTGCTGAGGACACGAAAAAAAAAATCCGCTGGAGAACATCAAAGAAGTAAATTACCTTTTACCGGTTACTCGGTAAATTAACACAAGTAAAGTACCCAATCATCAAGAATGATATTACCGGTTACTGGGTAATAAACTATTGGGGACCAAAATATCTATCTAGGTAAGAACTAGAAAGAAACAGTTAAACAAGACTCAACCCTATGAGGATATAACTCAAGGGGAGTGGTTTCATCCAGATAATGAACTAGGGAGGAGACTGAAATAACAATCATCCACGAGGAAATAACTCAGTGGGGAAGAAGAAAGGATAAACTCTTTCTGCTTAAGGGGCTGAGACTCTACAATTGAAGGAGGACATACACACCAAATCTGCAAGGGGAAATAATATCACCAAAGCAGGGGATCAGAAAAAGGTCAATGTGACAACAATGCACAATGAAATATCTGAGGTTATGTTTATGCATGTATATGCATGAATATGTATATGATTATGCTGATAAACGAGCACAAAGGATACAAACATGAAGATCTGAATCATCACAACTAGATACTCGGCTAATCTCAACAAGATGGGAACACCAACTAGAGAACCTGCTAGGGATAAATCATCGAGGATATAAAACCCTAGCTCAAAATAAATTCAACTATGGCTGGGGAAAGGCATGAAGAACATGCATTCAGCCAAACACTGTTGAAAACTCAATGCTCTGAGGAGACGAAATATATATATATATATATATATATATATATATATATATATATATATATATATATATATATATATATATCCGTAGCAATAAAAAAGGATCAAAATAAATCCAACTCAAATTTAACTCTCAAAAGAGGAGGAGATAATGCTAGGGGATAAGCCAAGATTAACAAAGATATTGCTTAAAGCTCAAACTCTCTGGGAGAGAAGAAAAAAAATACAGCTGGGAAATTTCGCAGGGACGAAAGCACTGCTAAGAATGTCAACCAATATGCTGAGGATAAAAAGGATCTGCTGAAGATCCACATCTCAAGTCGAGGGATATATATATATATATATATATATATATATATATATATATATATATACATTTCAAAGCAACAAGTCACCACTGTAGGGAATTTTAAGTCAACACCATGTCAAATGGGAGACAACCCTGCAGGGGACATCATCAATATTACTCGGATTCAAATACTGCCTGAAGGAAGAAATCTTCTATCAGAAGATGGAACTCCGTTGGGGACCTAAGTCACAACAAGAGGTAAAAACTCTGAGTGGGGGGGGGGACCACATGATCTATTGGGGATTCCATCCATAATCAACTCTATGGGGCTTCATTGAGGAATCAATCTGGCAGGGCAAATTAAAGACCACACGAGGATAGAAATCAGCAACATATTCCTCAAAAGGAAAGCTACAGTCATTATACTCTTCTTGGAGATTGAGAAATAAACCGATTCCAAGGTGTAAGACCCTAATTTTGACCCTAAGATCCCTCATGGTATCATAACATTGCATTTGCATTGCCTCAAGGATCATAAGCATCTTGGCTTCTTACCTTTTGGGGGGGATTCCTTGTGAGTTGGTTGGAGATCACCAAGCATGCTTGAATTGTATATTATTACTTTTCTCATTTTGTTTACTAACCAAAAGCATAAAAATATGTCACTAACATCTCTTGTTTGTAGCTTGAGCAGTCACAAGATCCAAAGCTTCTAGGAGATCCTTTGTGCATTAATATGGTCAAGGGAAGATGAAAGCAAGCATGGCAATGGTTCCCAAAGATATCATCCATCAAATATTCCTCCCAAGTATCTCAATTCATCATTTTGATCAAATCAAATCAAAGGGCTTGAGGCTTGTTTCCCAAGGAAACCCTAATTCATTTGTCCATCAACTGTGCCTTGCTCATAAAGCAACCTCAACCCATGGTCAAATGCAATCAAGGGAAGTTATTTAATTCATAATTCCATGCATATTTGAACTTATTTGAGTTTCCTCAATCATCAATTCATTAAGATATGAGGTTGGGACTTGAAAAGTTGATCAGTCAATTCATCTAACTATTTTGAAATACACTGAGACCTAACTTTTAATGTGTTTGACAAATGTAGATGACCGCAAGAGTAAAAATGTTCTTAAGTACCATATGAACAACTTTCATGTTCATCAAAAATTGATTTAAAGCTTGGAAAGTCATCATCCATTCTAAGACATTATAGGTCATTTTGACTGAAACCCTAATTTTAGGTCAACTTCCCAAGGACATAACTCCTTCATTTTTCATGATTTTGAGGTGGGGTAAAATTAATTGGAAAGCTTGAGATGTCTACTTCAAATGTTATGTTTAGGAAAATTTCAAAATCCTAAAATAAGTACATGTGATAATGCAAAACATTATAGGTCACTTTGGACCAAAGGCATTGATATGTGAAAAAGTCCAACTTCAAGTGCCCATAACTTCTTCATCAAAAATCCAAATGATGCAAAATGTAAGTCCAAATTAATTTCCTTGCAAAGATCTACTACTTTTATGTTGAAGGTTTTGTCATTTAGAGTTTGCATCATTAAAACAAAAGGGCTTGAACTTTGGCCAATTTTGAAATTCTCACATATGCATGTTTTGCACCCTACACTTCATGTCCACTTTTTATCAATTTCCAAGGCCCAAATGGAGTTTTGATCACCATAACAAATTATTCTTATGAAATAAGCTTTCCAACCATTACTCATGAGGTGGTGTTTCTATTTTTGACATAGCATTTTCGAAGACTTGAACATAGTGGTGCAATTTTGGAAAATCATTCAATTTGCATTGCATGATCCATTAATACACAATCTGCACGTCCAAATTGCTTCTATCATGCATCAACTACCAAATCCAAGTGGAATTGGACCCTTCATGCGCCTATACAAGCCCATGCATGGAGGCCCTTTCCATTCATGCAAGTTTTTGATCATGCATTTTCAGCTTGCCTTGCCTACAAATACAATGCATATGAGCTTCATTTCACTAACCTGAAGGCGCCCCAAATGCTGCGCAATTGAAACCCCACCCTCACACCAAAGGAACTATCTCACTTTTCTCTCAATTTTAATATCTGAATTTTGATTTTCAGATCTTAAAGTTCCTTAGCCTTCTTCTCCTTGATCCATAAAGTGAACTGCAAGCATCCATAGCAAGGAATTATGACCCTAAGCTCTGCAAATCAGAGGTTCACTTATGATTTTAATTTCTTCGAAACAACTTGTATTGTGCTCATTTCTTGTTGTTGTTGTGTGATCTGAAGTCCTCTGCATAGAGGCAACACTATTGAGCTTTGAATTTTTGAAATCTAGTAAGTTCAGTTGAACACCATTAAAATTCCATCTCTGATTTCTCTCAATGTAGAAACCTAGAGTGGATTTGATTGGTACAGGGGTGATGTACATCACCCTAGCTCTCGATATATGCTTGGATCGTGACTTTTGGTTAACATTTGATTCTCTGCAACTTGAAGCTTGGCCGGAGAAGACGGTGGCGCTGGCCACCGTCTGGTCTCCAGATTGGATCTGAGCCGTCCATCTCAGTTTCCAGATCTAATCTCATGCGTTTATTGTTATGACTTTTTTATTGCGAAGGTGCGTTCCAGTTGACCAAGGAACATGGTAGGCGCGCGCTTCCTGACCTCATGATTTTCCAGCTCAATTAATGAGCTCAGATCAAACGGTCCATGCATTTTCCATTTTTTTAATTTCTGATTTTTATTTCTTTTAATTTTATTTCTTTTTAAAAAAATCCATATCTCTTTCATTATTGGTCCAAAAAATATGAGACCAGTTGCATTTTTCTCCTTTTAATTTTTAGTTTCTAAAAATGATTTTTAATATTTTTTATTTTATCATTTGATATTTTTTAGGAATTTTCTCTTTTCTGTTTATTTTTAATTCATTTTAAATAGTTTTTGATATCCAAAAAATACAAAAATATTTTTCCAACCTATTTGAATGATGATAGATCTATGAAAAATATTCTCATCAATTTATTAATTGATTTGATATTTATTTGAGATTTTAATTCAATTAGGTTGTTTTTATGCATTTTTAATTGATTTAAAATAGTTTCTGACTTCTAAAAATGCTGAAGTTTTTTGTCAAACTTTGTTTGACCTTGTTGAACTTGGGATAATTCACTTGGACTTTTCAAAGTTGATTTGAAGTGAATTTGAAATTTGACCTTTCTTTATTATTTTAATTCAAGTTTTATTTTAATATTGAAAAATGCCAAAAATATTTTATTTGTTTCTTGACTTCTAATCTTCATTTTGCTTATGTTTTCTATAGTTTGACGTTGATCTTCTCTATCTTTGGTCAATACTTGTTGATTATCTTATTCCATTTCCATTAATGTGCTTTAATATTCATCTTCTTCTTCTTCTTCTTCTTCTTCTTCTTCTTTTCTTTTTTGATCAATGAGTTAAAGATTGGTGGTTAGCATTGATACATGGAGGTTTAATCTTCCTTGATTCAAATCTAATTCATCTTGATCATGGATCAAATGAATGGCTTTGCATTAAGGATAGGTTGCTTCCTAATCATGCAAAGAACCTAAATCAATACAAGATCATTTCTCATCTTCTTTTTGGAATGGCAAGTTGTAGGAGTTTGATTCACTAATCAAAATCTCTAACTTGTGTTGTTGCCTACATTATTATTGACCGACCTCAAATAGTTGTGACTTCTACATAAGTCCAATTACGATTGCTTAATATAACGCTAAATTGCCTTATGGCACACTAACTCTAACATTAACCATTAACCATTAACATTTAATTCTTGCTCTTTACATTTATGCAATTTACTATTCTCGTATATATTATTCATTTGCTTTTTCCATTTGCTCATTTGAGCACATGTTTATGTTAATGCAATTTGCCTTTTGCTCACTTGAGCACATAATTGTGTATATATCATTGTGCTTGTGTTTTGTTGTGATTGTTGTGGACCAAATGCAAAAAAAAATGGACAAATGGACTTAGTTTCTAGGATATTCCCTATGCAAATTTGGACCCAAAGAGCAACTAGGCATTGGGCCTTTAGAGTGCTATAAATGTTGAAGATGGATTAGAAAGAGCAAACCTCTAAACTCACTCTTGCCCATTCTTGATTTACTTCATGGAACTTTTTGATGTGTGTGCTTTTGGGCTAGGGAACCCTATTTGAGCCAAATTGAAGAACCATTGCCATGTTCATCCAAAGTGAAAGATACAAGAGCCACTGAGGATCTTCTAAGAGCTTGCTTGATTGCTTGATTGCTTGATTGCTTGAATTTACACTTACTTGCTTCCTTATTCCAAAGGATGGGAGCTACTTGGATCATCAATATGATCTCAAGAAAGGAACTCCATTTATGGTCTTTGTAGCGGGGTATTCGTTACCATTAGAGATATTGACTAAATCCAAGGTAAATCATACAAGTCGAGTCGCCACCGCACTTATATTTATCCAAAGGAATGGTTAGAAAGCGAACAAAAACCTAAAAGTTTTATCGAATCAAAAACTAGTAAAAATGTCAGAGATCTGGGTAAAGGGGTTGGTTATACAATGGGAAGGTGTTAGGCACCCAAAACATCCTAGGTACTCCTAGGGAGCCCTTTTCATACTTGTTGTAAGGTTGGTATTTTGTGAAAATTGATTTCTGCAAACATGATTGAAGGGATGAGAAAAGAATATACAAGTTTATTTACATTTTGTGTTTGAATGGATGAACCCATTGCCTACGTGCCATCTTAAAAAAAGATTAGGATCAAAACCTCGTAGTTCGGGGTAAAAATCTCAAAATGAGTTGGTGAATTGATTGGTCCAAAAGCCTTAAGGTCTTTTGTTATCCAAGGGAGAAAACTCAACCTAAAACCAAAAATCCACCATGTGAGGATAGCTTTAATATGCTAGTGAGGGGTTAACCCTATAATAAGCATGGAAGACTCATTGTCCATCACTAAGGATATAGGTGAGCATTACATCTACCTCAAGGATAACTCAAACCTAATAGCTAAAAGGTTATGAAAAAAGTTTGATTAAGAAAGTGACCATTGAAACCACAAAAAGACATTTGAGTGGGTTATATTTACCAATGAGAAGTATTTACAAAATGGTCAAAGTTGACTTAAAGATTCAATTCAAAATAAGTGTTATGAAAAGAAAGTTTGAAAATCAAAAGCATAAGGCTTAGGTTTCTAATTTTGAATACAAAAGTCAAATGTTTGCACAAAGGTTTTGGCTTGGGTTAGAGTGGAGAGAAGGAGAAGAATGGCTAAGTCCTAAATAAAACAAAAAAAGGTAAAGGAAGAGAGATCAAAACCACACAAGGAGTTCCTCTCTTGAGATCATATTGATGATCCAAGTAGCTCCCATCCTTTGGACTAAGCAATCACAAGTATAAACTCAAGCAATTAGCAATCCATCAATTCTTAGATAAGGCTCCTCAAGGTCTCTTGGATCTTTCTCTTAGAAGCTCATGGTAATGGTTCCTCACTTAGGCTCAAGATGGAATCCCTAGCACAAAGAAAACACACATCAAAAAGTTCTATAATACAAACAAATAATGGACAATAGGGAGTTTAGAATATGGTCCTTTCAATGTTCTTCCTTAAGCTTTAAGCATTCTAAAGGCAGAAGGCCTAGTTGCTCTTTGACATTTAAGCACTCTAAAGGCATGAGGCCTAGTTGCTCTTCAAACTCCATTTTGCTTGGGTAAGGTCCTAAATTCTAAGTCCATTTTGTCCAATTCTTGGCATTTGGTTCACAACAAAAACAGACAAACACAAGCACAAAAGATATATATATATATACAATTATACACCCAAGTGGGCAAAAGGCAAATGGCATTAACATAAACATGTGCTCCAATGAGTAAAGCAAAAAAAGAAAATGAATAATATGTGCAAGTATAGTAAATTGCATAAAAGTAAAGTGCATAAAAATAAATGTTAGTTGTTAATGGTTAATAGTTAGTGTGCCATAAGGCAAAATTTAGCGCTATGTTAAGCAATCGTAATTGGACTTATGTAGAAGTCACACCTATCTGAGGCCGGTCAATAATAATGTAGGCAACAAACACAAGTTAGGAGTCTTGATTAGTGAACCAAGTCCCAACAACTTGCCATGCCAAAAAGAAGAAGAAAATTGATCTTGTATTGGTTTAAGCCTTTTGCATAATTTAGGAAATAACCTATCCTTAATGCAAAGCCATTCACTTGATCAATTGATCAAGATGAATTAGATTTGGATCAAGGAAGATTAAGTGTCCCTAATCAATGTTAACTTATCAACCTTCAACTCATTGATCAAAAGGAAAAAAAGAAGAAGAAGGAGATGAATAAGAGAAATGAAAAATGGCAAAATTAAAGTGCATTAAATGAAATAACATGTACCAATCCACATATGTTGACCAATGACATTGAAAGTCAAAGTCAAACAATTAAAAACAGAAGTGAGATGAAGATTGGAAGTCAAGAAATGAACAAAATATTTTTGACATTTTTTAATATTAAAATAAACTTGAATTAAAAATAAAAGAAAAGGTCAAACTTCAAAATTACTTCAAATCAACCTTGAAAGGTCCAAGTAATTTATCCCAAGTTCAACAAGGTCAAACATAGTTTGACAAAAAAAATTCAACATTTTTAAAGGTCAGAAACTATTTTTAATCAATTAAAAACGAATAAAAATAACCTAATTGAAATAAAATCTCAAATCAGTTTAAAAATTGATGAGAATATTTTTCATAGATCCATCATTATTCAAATAGGTTAGGAAAATATTTTTGCATTTTTTGAATATCAAAAACTATTTAAAATGAATTAAAAATACCCAGAAAAGAGAAAATTCATAAAAAATATCAAATGATGAAATAAAAAATATTAAAAATCATTTTAAGAAACTAGAAATTATTTGGGAAATAATGCAATTGGTCCCATAATTTTTGGACCAATAATGAGAGAGATATGAATTTTAGAGATGAAATGGAATTAAAATAATAAAATGAAAATAAAAACAGAAAATAGAAATTGGAAAAAAGCGTGGACCGTTTGATCTGAGCTCATTAATTGAGCTGGCAGATCATGAGGTCAAGAAGCGCGCGCCTACCATGTGCCTTGGTCAACTGAAGCGCACCATGCCATTAAATAAGTCATAACATTGGACGCATGGGATTGAATCTGGAAACGCAATCACACGGTCCAGATTGGATCTGGCAATGAAGCAGCCACCGGAGCCACCTTCTTCTCCGGTGAGCTTGCATTTTCCGGCCACCATAGCAGACAACCAAAGCTTAACCAAATCACGCGATCTATACATCATTGGAAAGCTGGGATGATGTACATCATCCCTGTACCATCCATTTTCACTCTCGATTTCCATGGTGTGAGAAATCAGAGGTTGAAAAATCTGGTGTTCATCATGAACTCAATGGATTTCAAAAATTAAATGCATAATCATGATGCCTCTATTGAGAGGACTTCAGGCAACACAAGATCCAAGCAAATAGGTCAAAGGATGATGAGATTCGAAGAAAATACCAGTTGAAGAGTAAGCTTGATTTCTGGAAACTTGAGCTCGATTCCTTGCTTTCTTTGCCAAAACAAAAGATCAGTGAGATGAATGATGGAGGTTTAGAAGCTTTAGATCCAAGGATTCAACCAGATGTAGTTGAATTTTGGATCTGAAAAATTTAGAGAAAATGAACTAGCTTCTTTGGTAATGGCTATGGAGAGATTTGTGCAGCATAACAGGTTGAATCAGGGATGATTTTTGAATGGAATAGGGTCTCTATTTATAGAGGAAGTGGCAAGGAAATGATGATCTAATCTGTGTGCATGAACATGGGCAATTCTTTCATCTTCTCTTAGCCATGTCATTGCACAAAAGATCTCATAGAAGCTTTTGACCTTGTGGTTGCTTAAGCTACAAACAAAAGATGTTAGTGACATATTTTTGTGCTTTTGGTTAGTAAAACAAAATGAGAAAAGCAATGATATACAACTCCATCATGCTTGGTGATCTCAAACCACTCACAAGGAGTCCCACCCAAAGGTAAGGGGAACCAAGATGCTTATGATCCTTGAGGCTTTGCAAATGCAATGTTATGATGCCATAAGGGATCTTAGGGACAAAATTGGGGTCTTACAGTCTTGTTTCTTATCCCTCATCTCTTGTATGATTAGGACTTTAGCCATTCTTCTTCTTCGCTCCACTCTAACCCAAGCCAAAACATTTGTGCAAACATTTAACATTTGTTTTCAAAAATAAGAAACCTAAACATTATGCTTTTGATTTTCAAAATTTCTTTTTCATAACACTTATTTTGAATTGAATCTTTAAGTCAACTTTGGTCGTATTTTGTAAATACTTTTCATTGGTAAATATAATCCATTCAAATACTTTTGTGGTTTCAACGGCCACTTTCTTAATCAAAAAATTTCATAACCTTTAGCTATTAGGTTTGAGTTATCCTTGAGGTAGATGTAATACTCACCTATGTCCTTAGTGATGGACAATGAGTCTTCCATGCTTATTATAGGGTTAACCCCTCACTAGCATGTTGAAGCTATCCTCACATGGTGGATTTGTGGTTTTAGACCAATCAATTCACCAACTCATTTTTAGATTTTTACCCCGAACTACGAGGTTTTGATCCTAATCTTTTTTTAGATGGTACGTAGGCAATGGGTTAATCCATCCAAACACAAATTGCAAATAACTTGTATATTCTTTTCTCATCTCTTCAATCATGTTTGCACAAACAAAATTTTCACAAAAAATACCAACCTTACAACAAGTGTGAAAAGGGCTCCCTAGGAGTACCTAGGATGTTTTGGGTGCTTAACACCTTCCCATTGCATAACCAACCCCCTTACCCCGATCTCTGACATTTTTACTAGTTTTTGATTCGATAAAACTTATAGGTTTTTGTTTGCTTTCTAACCATTCCTTTGGATAAATAGAAGTGAGGTGGCGACTCGACCTGTATGGTTTACCTCGGATTTAGTCAATATCTCTAATGGTAACGAATACCCCGCTACAGAAAAGTGGCGACTCTGCTGGGGACTTTTGCCTAGTGGGTTTTGCCTACTTTTCATATTTGTTGTATTGTACTGTATATTATTTTGTGACATATTTTTTGTGCAATTTGGGATTACTGTATTGTATGTAATGATTGAATTGCTTGAATATTAATTCCTTGTATGCTTGGTGATCTTTGTGAGACGAGTTCTATACCCGAACTCGAGTGCACTTAGGATAGGAGAATGGCATAGTCTTGTTGACTTGTGTGGAGTTTTTCCTTAGCAAGTTGGCTTGCAAGCCCATTCACTTGGTGGAGGTCATGTTGGGATCAATAATGTCACACGAGTAGTCATGGTTAGACATTACTCTTTCCAATATAGACCTTAGAAGCCAAGGACCTTAGTTTACCAAACCCATCTTGGCCTATTTTTAGGATGTAGTGCAAAAGTCGTTCGAATGTAAGATTTGATACGATTGTTATGCGATACTACACTCATAAGAGTCTCTCTTGAGAATATTTTTGGAATACGAGTAGTCGTTTATTCGATAATATCCTAAATACGGGATGACGATTATGGGAACCTCTTATAGAACATGTTTGGCAGGTTTAAACCCTAGTACACTTCCTTTGGGTGGTTCTTAACCGAGAGTCCATGCTCGTGACTTGCAACAAACCCTTGATTCATGGTTGATCCGTTCTTGTATCCTTAATATCAATGGAACTTGGGTGTTGATAAGGCGTAAACCATAATCCACCAAAATGGATGATTGATATTAAGGATGACATGATCCATCCCATGACCTTTGTTTGGTGTGCTTTGCTTGATCCTTGAGTGTAATTGTTGCATCCATGCATTCACGCACCCATTTGCATCCATATCATCAATAATGAGAAATTTTTTAAGGGACTTTAGAGGTCTATTTGCAAATTTTCAGACATGGAAAGTCAAAGAAGGAATACAAAGAAGTACAGTTTCAGACAACCCGACTTGAAAGAGCTAAGGTATTTGACATCCTATGTATCAGATCCCTTGGGTTTCAAGGCTCGTTATGGGAAGCTTCTATCTATTCTGACTACTCAAGTGGACAAAGGATTGATGAGTGTATTGGTATAATTCTATGATCCCTTGTACCGTTGCTTCACATTTCCGGATTTTCAGCTTCTTTCCACGCTTGAGGAGTATGCCTATCTTGTGGGTATACCTATCCTAGACCAGTTGCCGTTCAGTGGCTTAGAGAGTGTTCCTACTTCTCAAGACATAGCTGATATGTTGCATATAGATGAATTTCTGGTTGGTGCTCATATGACTACTAAAGGTGGAATTCAAGGTCTCCCTTCTGAGTTCCTCATTGCTCAAGCTATTATGTATGGGAAGGCCATGAGTGAGGACGCCATTGAGGTCATATTTGTACTTCTCATCTATGGGCTAGTGTTATTCCCCAACACCGACAAGTTCATGGATATGAACGCTATTAGGATTTTCTCTACTCTTAATCCCGTTCCGACTCTGTTGGGTGACACTTACTTTTCTTTGCATATGAGGAATGCAAAGGGTGGTGGTACCATTGTGTGTTATTTTCCTCTGTTGTACAAGTGGTTTATTTCGCACTTGCCACAGACGATCGCCTTCAAGGAGAACAAAGGATGTCTACGGTGGTCCACGAGACTTATGTCTCTCACTAATGATGATATCTTTTGGTACAACCGTATATATGATGGTGTGCAGATTATCGACTCTTGTGGTGAATTCTCCAATGTGCCTCTTCTTGGTACATGTGGTGGGATTAACTACAACCCTATTTTGGCACGTCGTCAGCTTGGGTTCCCCCTAAAGGATAAACCTAATAACATTCTGTTAGAAGGTGAGTTCTTCCAGGAGGGTAAAGATCCCCAAGGCTTGAAGGGCAGGATGGTCCGCGCTTGGCCCAAGATCCATAGGAAGGGAATGAAGGAGCTGGGACCGAAGAATTGTATTGCTTTGGAACCCTACACCTCTTGGGTTAGGAGGAGAGCTTGTGAGTACCTCATGCCTTATGAATATTCAAGACCTACACCTTTGGTTGTGGCTGGGCCTTCAACCCTCCCTGACCAAGGAGTAGAGGAGTTGAGAGACGAAGACTGTTCACGTGCCTGGATCCGTGAACGAGAGGAGTTGCTTCAGCAAGTTAGAGAGAAGGATGCTTTGATAGAGTTCCTTGAGCACCAAGTTATTGATGAGCCTGATGATGCATTAACTTCTCTTCTTCCTCAGTCTTCCAAGTTCTGGAAGAGGAAGCATGATCGACTCGCCAAAGAGAAGGCAGATATGGAGGCAGCCTATGAGAGAGAGGTGAAGAGGCTTCGTGCAGCTTATCTTCCAGTCTCTAGAGCTTTAGATGATTGCTTCTAGGGTTCCATTGGATGTTCATTTTCCTTCTCTCTTGTATTGTATTTGGTTACCAAGACTGTACTTCTTTGGTGTAAAAATATTTTCCAGATATTATTGATGTGATATTTCCATATATGTCCAAATGATTAATATTTTCAAAATTTGCAAATAGAGCTCTAAAGTTCCTCTGATTAAATAAAAACAAATCATATGCACAAGCATTGCATGCATCATGTGCATAAGCAGGTTTTTCTCCAAGCTTCTTGTTCTATGGTGTAACTCTGTGTTCTTTATTTATTTTGAAGACAAGATGACTCACCGATACTACACCCGAGCCAACGCATCAAGACTAATGGATCATTTGGAGCAAGAGAACCATGAACTCAAGGAGGAAGTGGTCAGATTGACTGCCCTGATGGAGTCTTTCATGGCCGCCCAGAGCCAGTCGTCTCCAACACCTTCAACTCCTTCCCAGAGGACAGTTATCTCCGAGATTGCCTCTTCAACCGTGCCTGCGGCCAACACCAACAACTATGCCAGCCGGGTTTCCTTGGGGGATGCCTCCCAACTTTATTCCTGAGGGTCCTGCACCCACTTTTGCTTCTCTGCCGACATCTAGCCCGGTCCTTTCCGTTTCGCCTCCTGTCGTGCATACTATGCCTAGAATAGATGACACCATCTATCATTCTGAGTCGTCTAAGGGCCCATATGTCTATGAAAAGATGAATGCTATAAATGATCAATTTCTTGAGCTCCGCAAGGAATTGAAAACTCTCCGAGGAAAGGACCTCTTCGGCAAGTCTGCTGGTGAACTCTGCTTAGTCCTAAACGTCAAAATCCCTGTAAAGTTCAAAGTGCCTGACTTTGAAAAGTACAAGGGAAATACTTTCCAGGAAGATGTCGACTCAGACCGACAATGATCAACTTCTCATTCACTACTTTCAGGACAGTTTGTCTGGTGCTGCCCTGAGATGGTATATGGGCTTGGACAGCACAGACATCCGATCCTTCAATGATCTTGGTGAGGCCTTCGTCAAGCAATAAAAGTATAATGTGGATATGGCTCCCGATAGGGATCAATTGAGAGTCATGTCCCAGAAGGATAAGGAAACTTTCAAAGAGTACGCCTAGAGGTGGCGAGAGCTAGCAACACAGATTGTGCCCCGCTGGAGGAGAAAGAAATGACCAATATCTTCCTGAAGACATTGAGCTCATTTTACTATGAGCGGATGATTGCCAACGCTCCTTCTGATTTCACTGAGATGGTGAACATGGGGATGCGTCTTGATGAAGGAGTCAGGGAAGGGCGCCTGACCAGAGAAGAAGGCTCTTCTTCCAAATGATATTGGGTGTTTGGAAAGAAGAAAGATGGCGAGGCACATGCTGTGACCTCCCATGTTAAACCAAGAAGACCCTCAGAAAGGAGGAATACCGTGCGTCCCGCCGGTAATCAGCATCAGGTGGCTTACATAGCACCTATTTTTAGAGATAATCAGCAACAACCACATCAACAATATCAACAACCACAACATCGTCCTCAACAACAGGCTTACCAGCCTCGAAACAACAATCAAACTAGTACAAGCTATGAGAGGAAGAGGGTCACCTTTGATCCTATTCCTATGACCTATGCAGAATTGTATCCCTCTTTGATAGAGAGGAAGTTGATTACTCCACGAGACCCACCAGTTATACCTACCAACCCTCAGTGGTGGTATAAGCCCGAGCTTCACTATCTTTATCATTCCGATGCTCCCGGACATGACGTGGAAAACTGTTACCCGCTAAAGACCAAGGTTCAAGACCTTGTGAGATGTGGTATCTTATGTTTCGAGGACGTAGGTCCCAATGTAAAGAAGAACCCATTGCCCGAGCATGGGAAATCCTCTGTTAACATGGTCCAAGGCTGCCCTAGTAAATATAAGGTCAAATATGTTAGCCATATTCACCAAATCTTTGGTCCAGATGCACAGACTGTTATGTGAATACAGTCATTATGAGCATGACTATGACAGATGTCATGTCTGCACTGTCAATCAGAGAGGATGTCGCCAAGTCCGCAGAGACATCCAAGAAATGTTGGATGAAGGAATAATTGAGATACTTCAGAATCGAAATGTTGATGAAGATGATGAAGTCAATGTGATATCTTCGGTATTTCGGATCCCTGAGCCTGTTATCATTCGGTATGATGGCAGCCAGCAGAAGGCTTCTCCCTCTTTGATTATTAAACCAGCAGGCCCTGTGCCCTACTCTTCTGATAAAGCTGTCCCCTATCGCTACAATGTTGTGGCATTGGAGGATGGAAAGGAGGTGCCCCTACCCTCTACTTATGTTGTTAATATTGTCGATGTCAGCCGCCTCACCCTTAGCAGTCGTGTTTTCTCGGCTCCGCCGAAACCTCAAGTTGATGTTCAAAGGGCTGATGTTGCTGATTATGCTGAGCGCCCGGTAGGGACTGTTGTTATTGCTCGGAATCCGGCACTTGTTGCCAATAAACCTGCCTCTGTTGTAAAAACTCCTGTCTCTGCTGGTCAGAGTGGCACTATGAAAGAAGACTGTGATGAGATGCTGAGGCTCATCAAGAGGAGTGAATACAACGTTGTAGATTAGCTCCTACAGACGTTATCAAAGATCTTTTTATTATCATTGCTTATGAATTCAGAACCACACCGTGAAGCTCTGCAGAATGTGTTGGATGTGGCGTATGTAGATCATGACGTCACAATAGAACAATTTGACAGTATTGTTGCAAACATTACCGCTTGTAACAATTTGAGTTTTTGTGATGCTGATCTCCCCGAGGAGGGAAGAAACCACAATTTGGCACTACACATCTCCATGAGCTATAAGGATGATGCCATGTCCAATGTTCTGGTGGACAC
This sequence comes from Lathyrus oleraceus, assembly GCF_024323335.1. NCBI lineage: Eukaryota > Viridiplantae > Streptophyta > Magnoliopsida > Fabales > Fabaceae > Lathyrus > Lathyrus oleraceus. The sequence continues at coordinate 140,211,751 of NC_066585.1, read as the reverse complement.
TGGACCATCGCTAAATGTGTTGCCGAAATCCACTCTTTCTAGATTGGCATATCAGGGGCCTCCCATGAAGCATAGTGGAGTAATGGTTAAAGCTTTTGATGGATCTCGCAAAACTGTGATTAGAGAGGTTGAGCTCCTAGTCAAGATCGGACCAAGTGACTTCTAGATCACTTTTTAGGTCATGGATATTCACCCATCATATAGCTGTCTTTTGGGCAGACCATGGATTCACGAGGCAGGCGCCGTGACATCCATCCTACACTAGAAATTGAAGTTTGTCAAAAACAAGAAGCTGGCGGTGGTAGGGGGAGAAGGCTCTCCTGGTTAGCCATTTGTCTTCCTTTTGTTACATAGATGCAGAGGATGAAGTTGGAACGCCGTTCCAAGCTTTATCTATTGTTGAGCCTAATAAGAAAGGAACTTCTTCATTTGTGTCCTACGAAGATGCTAAGTTGGCCATTGTGCATGGCACAACTACCGTTTTAGGATAAATGATCAAGCTGGAAGACAACAAGTCCCGGGCTGGCATAGGATTTTCTTCTGGTGCTTTCAACAAGCAAGGGATGTTTAAGAGTGGTGGATTCATCCACACTGTTCAGAATGAGGAAGTTGTTGCTATTGTGGAAGAGGATGCAGAGGAAGATTCTGGCAACTTTGTCATCCCTGGAGGGGTCTGCAATAATTGGGTCGCTGTTGATGTTCCAACAGTTATCCATAAGTCAAAGTAATGCTCATTATGTTTAAAAACCCTTCTCCCATGCCAAAAGGAGGAGTGATGACATTGTTGGCTCATAAATACAATGATATTTTCATTCCATAAATTCATGTTAAATGTTTGTTTTTCCACTTATTTTCACTTTTTACTTTTTTTGCATGAAATTGGTGATCACATAAAACCCTAAAAATAGAATAAAATCAATCTTTTCATCTGCATAATGATTTGCCTTGTTTGAATTCTAAAATCTCTTTTATATCCAAAATCATTATGCAGGTTGATCAAACCCATTGAACATAATGATCCAACACCATCTCCCAACTTTGAGTTCCCTGTATTTGAGGCAGAAGAAGATGATGTTGAAGAAATTCCTGACGAGATCACCCTTCTACTGGAGCACGAAGAGAAGATCATTCAGCCGCATCTTGAGAATCTGGAAACAGTCAACTTAGGGTTTGAAGATTGTGTGCGAGAAGTTAAGATTGGGGAACTCCTGGAAGAATTTGTGAAGAAAGGGTTGATTGAGTTGCTACGAGAATACGTCGACATCTTTGCCTAGTCATATGAAGACATGCCTGGTCTGGATACTGATATCGTGCAACATTTCCTGCCTTCGAAGCCTGAGTGCGTGCCTGTTAAGCAGAAGCTCAGAATAACTCATCCTGATATGGCAGTGAAGATCAAAGAAGAAGTTCAGAAGCAAATTGATGCGGGGTTTCTGGTGACTTCTACATATCCTCAATGGGTGGCCAATATTGTGCCCGTGCCTAAGAAAGATGGAAAAGTCTGAATGTGTGTTGACTATAGAGACTTGAATAAAGCTAGTCCGAGAGATGATTTCCCTCTACCACATATCGATATGTTGGTAGATAATACAGCTAAATTCAATGTATTCTCATTTATGGACGGATTTTCCGGATATAATCAGATTAAAATGGCACCCGAGGATATGGAGAAGACAACATTCATCACACCTTGGGGAACATTCTATTATCGAGTGTTGCCCTTCGGTTTGAAGAACGCCGGAGCCACGTATCAACAAGTTATGACTATCTTGTTTCATGATATGATGCATAAAGAGATTGAGGTGTATGTTGATGATATGATTGCGAAGTCAAGAACGGAAGTTGAACATGTAGAGCACTTGTTGAAGCTCTTCTAGCGTTTGAGGAAGTATAAGATTCATCTAAATCCTAACAAGTGTACATTTGGAGTCCTTTCCGGCAAGTTATTGGGCTTTATTGTCAGTGAAAGGGGTATTGAAGTTGATCCTGCAAAGGTCAGAGCAATACAAGAGACGCCTGCGCTCAAAACTGAGAAGCAGGTCCGAGGTTTTCTTGGCCACTTGAATTATATTTCCAGATTTATATCCCACATGACTGCTACATGTGTGCCGATATTCAAACTCCTCCAGAAAGATCAGTCTCATGATTGGACCGAGGATTGCCAAAAGGCCTTTGACAGTATTAAAGAGTATCTGTCCGAGCCGCCGATTTTTCCGCCTGTGGAAGGGAGACCCTTGATTATGTATCTGACTGTTCTTGAAGACTCTATGGGTTGTGTCCTTGGTCAGCAAGACGAATCAGGAAAGAAAGAATATGTTATTTACTACCTGAGTAAGAAGTTCACTGATTATGAGTATCGATACTCGATGCTTGAGAAAACATGTTGTGCTTTGGCTTGGGCTGCTAAGCGCTTATGCCAGTATATGTTGAATCATACGACTTGGTTGATATCCAAAATGGATCCAATCAAGTGTATCTTTGAGAAGCCTGCTTTAATTGGGAGGATTTCCCATTGGCAGATGTTGTTGTCTGAGTATGATATTGAGTATCGAGCTCAAAAGGCTATAAAAGGTAGTATCTTTGCTGACCACTTGGCACATCAACCAATTGAGGATTATCAGTCAGTTCAGTACGACTTCCCAGACGAGGAAATTCTGTATTTGAAAATGAAAGATTGCGATGAGCCTACGCTCGATGAAGGGCCAGAGCCTGGTTCCCGATGGAGCATGGTGTTTGATGGCGCTGTAAATCAATATGGAAATGGAATTGGGGCAGTGATTATTACTCCTCAGGGCACACATTTTCCTTTTACAACAAGGCTAACTTTCAAATGCACGAATAATATGTCTGAGTATGAGGCCTGTATCATGGGATTGGAAGAGTGTATTGATATTAGGATCAAGCATCTTGATGTTTATGGTGATTCGACCCTTGTTATTAATCAGATTAAGGGTGAATGGGAGACGAATCAGCCTGGACTCATCCCGTATAGAGATTATGCGAGGAGGATTTTAACATTCTTTACTGAGGTTGACTTCCATCATATTCCTCGAGATGAGAATTCGATGGCGGATGCTCTTGCCACGCTTGCTTCGTTGATTATGGTGAGACTCTGGAATGAAGTTCCCAATATCACTGAGATGCGCTTGGATAGACCAGCTCACATATTTGCAGTTGAAGAAGTGAAAGATGACAAGCCTGGGTATTATGATATCAAGTGCTTTCTCCAAAGCCAGATTTACCCGCCTGGGGCATCTGTGAAAGATAGAAAGACTTTGAGGAGATTATCAGGTAGTTTCTACCTCAATGGCGATGTGCTTTATAAGAGGAATTTTGACACGGTGCTGCTCAGATGCGTGGATAGACACGAAGCAAACCTGTTGATGACTGAGGTCTATGAGGGTTCATTTGGTGCTCATTCCAATGGACATGCCATGGTTAGGAATATGTTAAGAGCAGGCTACTATTGGCTGATAATGGAGTCTGATTGTTGCAAATATGTGAAGAAACGTCACAAGTGTCAGATTTATGCGGATAAGATTCATATTCTCCCGACACTTCTGAATGTAATTTCATCACCATGGCCTTTCTCCATGTGGGGAATTGACATGATTGGCATGATAAAGCCGAAAGCGTCCAACGGTCACAGATTTATTCTCGTAGCAATTGATTACTTCACCAAGTGGGTAGAAGCGGCATCATATGCAAATGTGACCAGGCAGGTGGTTGTGAAGTTTATCAAGAATAAACTTATATGTCGTTATGGTTTGCCAGATAAGGTCATTACTGATAATGGATCTAACTTGAACAACAAGATGATGAAAGAGTTGTGTAGCGAGTTCAAGATTGCACATCATAATTCTTCTCCTTATAGACCCAAGATGAATGGGGCTGTTGAAGCTGCTAATAAGAATATCAAGAAGATTTTCCAAAAGACAGTTGTTACGTACAAAGATTGGCATGAGATGCTGCCATTTGCTTTGCATGGGTATTGTACATCTGTCCGCACTTCAACAGGGGCAACCCCTTTTCTCTCTTGTTTAAGACATGGAGGATGTGCTCCCAATAGAGGTGGAAATCCCATCAATAAGAGAGCCTTTTTAGGCGGTGCTTCGATACTTACAACTATGGATGGGGAGGATTTCACTCGTCCTGTGAATTTAGATGCAGTCAAGAAATACTTCTCCTAAAAATAAAAACAGAATAGCTCGCTAAGTCGAATACTCGAAAGGGCGGCTTAGGCAAAAATGAGCGTCTCGGTGGATTGAAAACCCGAAAGGGCGATCCAGGCAAAAGTTAGAGACATAAAAAATGAATATGTATCCCGCTAGATTGAGTACCTCACCCTGGGTCAATCTAGGCAAAAATTAGGGATTTGGCAAGTAACTGCACCCTGACAAGACTTTGTTCTACAACTGTCATCTGTCAAAGATTCTCGCTCAGTCATCGTCAACGAAAGCTTCAAATACATTGGATTCAAAGTTGGTGGAGAAATGGTCATTATGTTCAATGTAGCCCTTTTCCAATATATATCACCAAGTTCAAATTTGTAAAGATCCATGGAGCCTTGCCATTTGCAGACTGCCATTCCGTCAAATAAATTTGAGCCTTTATCAATTCTTTGCACTCTTATTTGTTTCTGTTCAACAAATATTTTGCATGTTTTAATTGAAAAATATCATTGTTTTAAAGAAATAAAATTTTCATAAAGTGTTTTTAAACAAAGTGAACATTCACAATGACAAAAAGGATACTTATGATGTCTGCAATGCTCTCCCAAGGATGGTATGATTCCCAAAAGGGTAAGACATTTGTTCATATTCCCAACATACTTGTATCCTTTGCGTTATCTTTCAGGTTGTCTCCTCCGCGAGCGCAGAAGAAGGTTGTACATCCCACAAATCTCCAGAGGGTTTGGAGTTTTGGATGCAGTCTCAATCTTCTAGATCCCCAGTAAGTCTGGATTTATCATTCGTGCTATCAATTATATGGTTGTCATCCCTTGTGCGGATTGGCCTAAAATCCCTTATAGATTGATAAATGGAATATGCTAATCTTTCTGGAAGAGTTGGTTTTCCCTCACTTCGAGTTAGAATTTTCTCCGCCAGAGTAAGCGGGAAACTCCCCAGCATAAGCGGAGTCATCATCAAGTTTGATTTGTAGCTGTTCCCCTGTGGACTTGTTTACTTCTTGATTTCCAACAAATTTTGCTCCTCGAACATCCTCATCAGGGTTGATCCCACGTTTACTCCCCGGTATGGTCACTAGTAGGGTATCTCCAGTAGTTGCCTACGGGTAATTCCCGTTTCGGCCGTCAAACAGTGTGTCCCTAGTAGAGTTGTTTGATCATAGCCCGTTTGTGGTTTCATCTCGAGCAGAGGTGGTTGATGAAGATGCTTATCTTTACTTCCCTAGCTGAGTAGTGTTCTCTTCTCCTCGGCAGACATTATTTATTTCATCAGTATAGAAGATATGTTGGTTCTGAAACTTTTTGATTGGTGGTTATTCCCCATAGAGTTTCATCTCCCTCTCCGATGTTTTCCCCAGTAGATTTTGTTCTACGGCGGATTTTATCCGTGTGTTGATCCTGTCCCCAGCTGGAGTGACTGGTTCTCCTTTCCCTGCAGAGATCTTTGCTTCCTGGTATCTGTTGCCCCCATCAGATTGGATGTTCTCTAGTGGACCTGGTTTTCTCCCTTGAGATGTAGTACCGGATGTTTATCCATTGATTCTTGGACCTGTTTGTGTCAGATATGTCTGTTTGTGAGCATTCATCATACATAAACCGCGCAGAATTAACCTCATACCGATAGTTGTAAACCCCATTTTATCCCCCTGCAGAATTAACCTTATTTTTCGTTCATCCTAATCAATGGCGGTAACTCTTTTGTGGTTTCCTACTTAGTATCCTGGTAGATGTAATCCCCTCTTTGTCGGCTATCTTTATCCAATATTCGGTATTGATATTCCTTCACCTTTTGAGATTATCTCCAAGTAACCGGCGATACATCTCTCGGATCATTGCCTTTGTCAATGTATCCCCAGCGAGTCATCTTTCATTTACCCTTGGTTGGTAATGATCGTTTCTCCCTTTGATTGGCCATCTTTTTATACCTAGTACTCGGTATCCCGATGTCCTTTCCTTTCGGTCGATTTATCCTTTATTAACCCAGTAATCGGTTGTGGATAATCTTTCATGCGAGTATATTGTCTATGTTCTGACGGTAATAGATAATATATCTCATGCGCTCTTCAGTCGAAGTCTTTGTTCTTCCCCAGTCGAGTAAGATTCGTATCCCCTTTGTGGAGTCGAATGCCTATCCTGTAATCGACTTTGCTTTTAGCCCTCCTTCGGATGATGAGTGTCTTGGAAATATTCCCAAATTCACGCTTGGTTGGTCACCTATTATATACCCAATAACTGGTATCCTTGGTGTTCCTTCCCTTCTGCTCCCTATTATGACTTTTTATCCCATATGGAGTCAGTTTTTCTGAGTTGAAATACCTTTTTAGGTCTTCCTCAAATGATTTTGGATGATTGATATCTCTCACCCTTATATCGGTCTTATATATTCATTCTCCCTGAGCGTGATGTCCTTTCACCCTTATACCGGTGTTTTGATCACATGTCTCCTTGAGCTTATTACCCAATAATTGGTAATACCTCATTCTGTTGTTTCCTCAGATGAGTCCTGTTTGGACACTCCCCAGTGAAGTCCCTTTGTGGATTTTCCCTATCTGAGTCCGGATTTTCATCTGAAGTATCCTTTGCAGATAGTTTTTGCTGTATTAGTATTCCCCAATATACGCATCTTTGAGTCAGCTTGAGTCTTTCCATTGATTTATTTTCAGGGAATTTCATTCGTGTCTCTCAGCAAGTTCTAAGTCGTGACCTGCTCACGCATTTCATTCCTTTTCTTATCCCCGTTAGACACCCTAGAACCTCTGTCCCATAGAGTGTATTACTCATATGGATTGTCAATTTCTCCTGAGTTCTTTTCTTCTTTGTGGACACATATCCCCACAGAGTATTACCTTTTGCATACATACATTCGCATCATGAGGTCTCTTAGGGACCAAAATTCGTCTCTTTGTTATTATTTAAGCCCATTCTACCTCGTCAAGACGAAGATTTTAACCTTTATATCTCCGGCTAGAATGACCTTCAATAGGGGCATTTGTAAGACCCTAATTTTGACCCTAAGATCCCTCATGGCATCATAACATTGCATTTGCATTGCCTCAAGGATCATAAGCATCTTGGCTCCTTACCTTTTGGGGGGGATTCCTCGTGAGTTGGTTGGAGATCACCAAGAATTCTTGAATTGTATATTATTGCTTTTATCATTTTGTTTACTAACCAAAAGCACAAAAATATGTCACTAACATCTCTTGTTTGTAGCTTGAGCAGTCACAAGATCCAAAGCTTCTAGGAGATCCTTTGTGCATTAATATGGTCAAGGGAAAATGAAAGCAAGCATGGAAATGGTTCCCAAAGCTCTCATCCATCAAATATGCCTCCCAAGTATCTCAATTCATCATTTTTATCAAAGCAAATCAAAGGGCTCGAGGCTTGTTTCCCAAGGAAACCCTAATTCATCTGTCCATCAACTATGCCTTGCTCATAAAGCAAACTCAACTCATGGTAAAATGAAATCAAGGGAAGTTATTTAATTCATCATTTCAAGCATATTTTAACTTATTTGAGTGTCCTCAATTATCAATTCATTAAGATATGAGGTTTGGACTTGAAAAGTTGATTAGTCAATTCATCTGACTATTTTGAAATACATTGAGACCTAACTCTTAATGTGTTTGCCAAATGGAGACGACCCCAAGAGAAAAAATGTTCTTAAAGACCATATGAACAACTTTCATATTCATAAAAAGTTGATTTAAAGCTTTTAAGTTCATCATCCATTCTAAGACATTATAGGTCATTTTGACTGAAACCCTAATTTTGGGTCAACTTCCCAAGGACATAACTCCTTCATTTTTCATGATTTTGAGGTGGGATCAAATGAATTGGAAATCTTAAGATGTATACTTCAAAGTTTATGTTGAGAAAAATTTCAAAATCCTAAAATAAGTACATGTGATAATGCAAAACATTATAGGTCACTTTGGACCAAAGGCGTTGAAATGTGAAAAAGTCCAACTTCAAGTGCCCATAACTTCTTCATAAAAAATCCAAATGATGCAAAATTTAAGTCCAAATTTTTTGCCTTGCAAATATCTACAAATTTTATGTAGAACATTTTATCATTTGGAGTTTTCATCATCAAAACATAAGGGCTTGGACTTTGGCCAATTTTGAAATTCTCACATATGCATGTTTTGCACCCTACACTTCATGTCCACTTTTCATCAATTTCCAAGGTCCAAATGTAGTTTTGATCAACATAAAAAATGATCCTTATCCAATACGCTTTCCAACCATTACTCATGAGGTGGTGTTTCTATTTTTGACATAGCATTTTCGAAGACTTGAACATAATGGTGCAATTTTGGAAAATCATTCAATTTGCATTGCATGATCCATTAATACACAATCTACACGTCCAAATTGCTTCTATCATGCCTCAGCTACCAAATCCAAGTGGAATTGGGCCCTCCATGCGCCTGTACAGGCCCATGCATGGAGGCCCTTTCCATTCATGCAAGTTTATGATCATGCATTTTCCGCTTGCCTTGCCTATAAATACAATGCATATGAGCTTCATTTCACTAACCTGAAGGCGCCCTAAAAGCTGTGCAATTGAAACCTCACCCTCACACCAAAGGAACTATCTCACTTTTTTCTCAATTTTTAGATCTGAATTTTGGTTTCCTCGATTAATTTTCAGATCTTAAAGTTCCTTAGCCTTCTTCTCCTTGGTCCATTAGTGAACTACAAGAATCCATAGCAAGGAATTGTGACCCTAAGCTCTGTAAATCAGAGGTTTACTTCTGATTTTAATTTCTTCGAAACAACTTGTATTGTGCTCATTTCTTATTATTGTTGTGTGATCTGAAGTCCTCTACATAGAGGCAATACTATTAAGCTTTGAATTTTTGAAATCTAGTAAGTTCAGTTGAACACCATTAAAATTCCATCTCTGATTTCTCTCAATGTAGAAACCTAGTGTGGATTTGATTGGTACAGGGGTGATGTACATCACCCCAGCTCTCGATTGATGCCTGGATCGTGACTTTTGGTTAACATTTGATTCTCTGCAACTTGAAGCTTGGGCAGAAGTTGGCCGGAGAAGGCGGTGGCGCTAGCCACCGTCTGGTCTCCAGATTGGATCTGAGTTGTCCATCTCAGTTTCCAGATCTAATCTCATGCGTTTATTGTTATGACTTTTTTATTGGCAAGGTGCGTTCCAGTTGACCAAGGAACATGGTAGGCGCGCGCTTCTTGACCTCATGATTTGCCAGCTCAATTAATGAGCTCAGATCAAACGGTCCACGCATTTTCCATTTTTTTAATTTATGATTTTTATTTCTTTTATTTCTTTTAATTCCATTTCTTTTTAAAAAATCCATATCTCTATCATTATTGGTCCAAAAAAATGAGACCAGTTGCATTTTTCTCCTTTTAATTTCTAGTTTCTAAAAATGATTTTTAATATTTTTTATTTTATTATTTGATATTTTTTAGGAATTTTCTCTTTTCTGCTTATTTTTAATTCATTTTAAATAGTTTTTGATATCCAAAAAATACAAAAATATTTTTCCAACCTATTTGAATGATGATAGATCTATGAAAAATATTCTCATCAATTTATTAATTGATTTGATATTTATTTGAGATTTTAATTCAATTAGCTTATTTTTATGCATTTTTAATTGATTTAAAATAGTTTCTGACTTCTAAAAATGCTGAAATTTTTTGTCAGACTTTGTTTGACCTTGTTGAACTTGGGATAATTCACTTTGCCTTTTCAAAGTTGATTTGAAGTGAATTTAAAGCTTGACATTTCTTTATTATTTTAATTCAAGTTTTATTTTAATATTGAAAAATGCCAAAAATATTTTATTTGTTTCTTGACTTCTAATCTTCATTTTGCTTCTGTTTTCTATTGTTTGACCTTGATCTTCTCTATCTTTGGTCAATACTTGTTGATTATCTTATTCCATTTCCATTAATGTGCTTTAATATTCATCTTCTTCTTCTTCTTTTCTTTTCTTTTTTGATCAATGAGTTAAAGATTGGTGGTTAGCATTGATACATGGAGGTTTAATCTTCCTTGATTCAAATCTAATTCATCTTGATCATGGATCAAGTGCCTGGCTTTGCATTAAGGATAGGTTGCTTCCTAATCATGCAAAGAACCTAAATCAATACAAGATCATTTCTCATCTTCTTTTTGGCATGGCAAGTTGTAGGAGTTTGATTCACTAATCAAAATCTCTAACTTGTGTTGTTGCCTACATTATTATTGACCGGTCTCAGATAGTTGTGACTTCTACATAAGTCCAATTACGATTGCTTAACATAGCGCTAAATTGCCTTATGGCACACTAACTCTAACATTAACCATTAACCATTAACATTTACTTCTTGCTCTTTACATTTATGCAATTTACTATTCTCGTATATATTATTCATTTGCTTTTTCCTTTTGCTCATTTGAGCACATGTTTATGTTAATGCAATTTGCCTTTTGTTCACGTGAGCACATAATTGTGTATATATCATTGTGCTTGTGTTTTGTTGTGATTGTTGTGGACCAAATGCAAAAAAAAAAGGGACAAATGGACTTAGTTTCTAGGATATTCCCTATGCAAATTTGGAGTCAAAGAGCAACTAGGCATTAGGCCTTTAGAGTGCTATAAATGTTGAAGATGGATTAGAAAGACCAAACCTCTAAACTCACTCTTGTCCATTATTGATTTACTTCATGGAACTTTTTGATGTGTGTGCTTTTGTGCTAGGGAATCCTATTTGAGCCAAATTGAAGAACCATTACCATGTTCATCCAAAGTGAAAGTTACAAGAGCCATTGAGGATCTTCTAAGAGCTTGCTTGATTGATTGATTTCTTGAATTTACACTTACTTGCTTGCTTATTCCAAAGGATGAGAGCTACTTGGATCATCAATATGATCTCAATAAAGGAACTCCATTTGTGGTCTTGTTTCTTATCCCTCATCTCTTGTATGATTAGGACTTTAGCCATTCTTCTTCTTCCCTCCACTCTAACCCAAGCCAAAACTTTTGTGCAAACATTTAACATTTGTTTTCAAACATTTGAAACCTAAGCATTATGCTTTTGATTTTCAAAATTTCTTTTTCATAACACTTATTTTGAATTGAATCTTTAAGTCAACTTTGGCCGTATTTTGTAAATACTTTTCATTGGTAAATATAACCCATTCAAATACTTTTGTGGTTTCAATGGCCACTTTCTTAATCAAATTTTTTCATAACCTTTGGCTATTAGGATTGAGTTATCCTTGAGGTAGATGTAATACTCACCTATGTCCTTAGTGATGGACAATGAGTCTTCCATGCTTATTATAGGGTTAACCCCTCACTAGCATGTTGAAGTTATCCTCACATGGTGGATTTGTGGTTTTAGGTTGAGTTTTCTCCCTTGGATAACAAAAGACCTTAAGGCTTTTGGACCAATCAATTCACCAACTCATTTTTAGATTTTTACCCTGAACTACGAGGTTTTGATCCTAATCTTTTTTTAGATGGTACGTAGGCAATGGATTTATCCATCCAAACACAAATTGTAAATAACTTGTATATTCTTTTCTCATCTCTTCAATCATATTTGCACAAACAAATTTTTCACAAAAATTACCAACCTTACAACAAGTGTGAAAAAGGCTCCCTAGGAGTACCTAGGATGTTTTGGGTGCTTAACACCTTCCCATTGCATAACCAACCCCCTTACCCCGATCTCTGACATTTTTACTAGTTTTTGATTCGATAAAACTTTTAGGTTTTTGTTCTCTTTCTAACCATTCTTTGGATAAATAGAAGTGCGGTGGCGAGTCGACCTGTATGGTTTACCTTGGATTTAGTCAATATCTCTAATGGTAACGAATACCCCGCTACACAAGGTACCAAAACAAACTAACCGGATCTACAAACTCACGCAAGGGAGAAACCGTCACGGATATGCAACAACCAAATAAAGGTATTAGGGATCTGAAAACCAAATAAAGGTTCCACGGAGATCTAGGGTTCATTCACAGACACAAATGCAAATGAAGAACATAAATCCTCAACTGGGGAAAGATGAAGAACTACAAAGAGAACAACACATCAGCTCTACTGGAGATAAATGATGAATTGCATGGGGAGAAACCCATCAACTCTACCAGGGATGAATGGGGAACTGTTGAGGAGGTAAAATCACCAACCAACTACTTGGGCAAGACAATAATGCTTCACACATCAAGACTTTACCGTTCTTTGATTGTTGTTAACATTCCTTTTATAAATTGATTGTTCTTAAAGTAAATGCTTTAGCATTTCAGAAAAATGTTTATTCATTGAATTATTTTAAAATTATCATAATAAAAATTCAATTTTAAAAGAGAAACAAATAAGAATAAGAACAATTGGATAAAAACTCAACTTTATTTAATAGAATGGTAGTCCGCGAATGGCGGGACTCCATGGATCTTTACAAAGTTTCAAAATGGTAATTTACACGGAAAAGGGCTACATTGAATACAATGACCACTACTCTCCGTACCAACTTTAAAATCCACTGTGTTCTTGTCTTTGGCTAAGAATGATGAATCAGAACCAAATGACTGTTTCAAAACTAATTCAATGATCAGGACCAGCCAGATGCAGTTACTTGCCATAGTCCCAAATTTTTACCTAGATTGCCCCAAGCTGGGGTACTAAATCTACCAGGATAATATTTATGTTTTATGTCTCTAACTTTTGCCTGGATCACCCTTTCGGGTTTTCAACCCACCGAGACACTCATTCTTGCCTAAGCCGCCCGTTCAGGTTTTAAACTTAGCGAGTTGTTCTTTTCTTTTTTAGGCGAAGTATTTCTTGACTGCATCGGAATTCATAGGACGCGTGAACGCTTCACCCTCCATAGTTCTAGGAATCAAGGCACCGCCTGAAAAGGTTCTTTTAACAACATATGGTCCTTCATAATTAGGAGTCCATTTTCCGCTAGCATTAGGTTTGAAAGATAGAATCTTCTTGAGCACGAGGTAACCTTATTGGGACACACGAGGCTTGACCTTCTTATCAAAAGCTTTCTTCATTATCTACTGATATAATTGACCATGACACATGGCAGTCAATCTCTTCTCTTTAATCAAATTCAACTGATCATTTCTGGTCTGACACCATTCAACTTCAGTCAACTTGGCCTCCATCAAGACACGCAATGATGTGATCTCAACCTCCACTAGGAGGATAACTTCCATGCCTTAAACAAGAGTGAAAGTGGTTGCCCCTGGTGAAGTGCGGACAGATGTACGGTACCAGGCAAAGCAAACGGGAGCATCTCATGCCACCTTTTACATCACAACCATCTTTTGAATAATCTTTTTGATGTTCTTATTCGCAGCTTCAACACCCTCATTCATCTTAGGTATGTAGGGAGAAGAATTAGGATGTGCAATCTTAAAGTCTTTACAAAGAGCTTCCACCATATTGTTATTCAAGTTCGATCCAATATCTATAGTGATCTTACTTGGCACACCATAACGACATATAATTTGATTCTTGATAAACCTTACAACAACTTGCTTGGTCATATTCGCATATGATGTTGCTTCATCCCATTTTAGGAAGTAGTCAATAGCCACTAAAATGAAATGATGTATGTTCATTGCTTTAGGCTCAATCATGCCAAACATATCAATTCCCCACATGGAGAAGGGCCATGGAGAGGAAATGAAATTCAATAGTGTCGAAGGAACATGGATCTCATCTGCATAAATATGACACTTGTGGCATTTCTTTACAAACTTGTAGCAGTCTGATTCCATTGTCAGCCAACAGTAACCTACTCTCAACATCTTCTTTGCCATAACATGTCCATTGGAATGAGTACCAAAGGAACCTTCATGGACTTCGGTCATCAACAGGTCTGCTTCGTGTCTATCCACGTATATGAGCAAAACCATATCAAAATTTCTATTATAAAGCACATCACCATTTAGGTAAAATTGCTAGCTAATTTTCTCAAAGTCTTCTTATCTTTCAAAGATGCCCCAGATGGGTAAATATGACTTTGGAGGAAACATTTAATATCAAAATACCACGACTTTTCAACTTTTACTTCTTCAACAACAAACACATGAGTTGGCCTATCAAGACGCATCACAGTCAAATTAGGAACTTCATTCCAAAACTTCACCACAATCATGGAAGTTGACGTTGCAAGAGCATCTGCTATCCGATTTTCATCTCGAGGAATATGATGAAACTCAACATTTGTAAATAAATTTGATATCCTCCTCACATAATCTCTATATGGTATCAAACCGGGTTGATTCATCTCCCATTCACCTTTGATCTGATTAACAACCAAAGTTGAATCTCCATAGACGTCAAGATATTTAATTCTAAGATCAATGGCTTCTTCGAGCCCCATAATGCAAGCTTCATACTCAGCCGTATTATTTTTACATTTAAAGGTCAATCTAACTATAAACAGTAAATGAGTTCCCTGAGGAGTAATAATCACTGCCCCGATGCCATTACTATACGAATTAACTGCTCCATCAAATTCCATACCCCAGCGGGAACTAGTTCTAGCCCTTCTTCAAGCAATGGTTCATCACAATCTCTCATCTATAAATACAAAATCTCTTTGTCAGGGAAATCATACTGCACGAACTTATAATCTTCAATAGGTTGGTGAGCCAAAAGGTAAGCCAAGATACTACCTTTAATAACTTTTTAAGCTCGGAATTCAATATCATACTCAGATAACAACATCTGCCAACGGGAAATCCTCTCAGTTAAAGCAGGCTTCTCAAAAATGTACTTGATTGGATCCAACTTGGATATCAACCAAGTAGTATGATTCAACATATACTGATGCAGACGCTTAGCAACCCAAGCCAATGCATAACATGTCTTCTCAAGCATAGAATACCGAGACTCACAGTCAGTGAACTTCTTACTGAGATAGTAAATTACATATTCTTTCTTCCCATATTCATCTTGCTGACCAAGAACACAACCCATAATCTCATTAAGCACAATCAAATAAATGATCAACGGTCTTCCTTCAACAGGTGGAGATAGAATCGGAGGCTCAAACATATAATCATTGATACAAGACTGATATTTCCGAAGGAGTTTGAATATGGGCGCACATGTGGCAGTCATATGCGATATAAATCTTGAGATATAGTTCAAGCGATCGAGAAAACTTATGACTCGCTTCTCAGCTCTGGGCGCAGGCATATCTTGTATTGCTTTGACCTTGGCAGAATCAACCTCAATACCCTTCTCGCTGACAATAAATCCTAACAACTTACCAGAGTGAAAGCCAAATGTACACTCATTAGGATTTAAGCGGAGTTTATACTTCCTCAAATGTTAGAATAACTTCAACAAATGTTCAACATGCTTTTCTTCATGAATCATATCATCAACATAGACCTCAATCTCTTTATGCATCATATCATGGAAAAGAGTGGTCATGGCTCTCTGGTACGTTGCACCAGCATTCTTTAAACCGAAAGGCATCACTCGATAATAGAATGTCCCCTAAGGTGTAATGAATGTTGTCTTCCCCATTTCTTTGGGCGCCATCTTAATCTAACTATAACTCGAAAATCCGTCCATAAACGAAAATAAATTAAATTTAGTTGTATTGTTGTCGCAACCAGAAAAATACAGTGTGCGAAAAAACAATTGGCGAAAGAAAATGACAGAAGAGTCGCCACCGTGCGTTATTTATCCCAAAGGAGGGAAAGGAAACGCTCGAAGTAAACCTAAAAAGAGGAAAGGAAAAGACAAGGTCTCGCAACCAAATCTTGGGTTCGGGAGTCGGTTATGCGAAGGGAAGGTATTAGCACCCCTACGCATCCGTAGTACTCTACGGGATCCACTTTTGTAGTTCTTGTCTAAAGGGTGTGAGTTTATCTTGTGCTGTCTACTAAAAAAGGGGGTTAAATGAAAATGACTCGCGTGGATGTCGCATCTGTCATACCCCAATTTTGTCCGGGCATATTTAAATTTCATAGAATTAATTTCATTTTTTATTTTGCATCATATGCATAACATGACATACATTTCATCATGAATAATACCTGAAAGATCAGTCAGGATAAATTTATTGAAAATACAGACAAATCGGTTGAATCATTTCTCAAGAATGTGCAAAAATCAGCAGCGGCTGTTTAGGTTGCATTTCGACCCGCCTGAGCCTTTTAACCGGTGCAAATTCATTTCAGAACTTGAAGAAACGATGTATTTTTTGAATAAGTATATTTTGTGGTGATCATTATGGTGCGTCCGATTTAATTTTTAAGACAAATTTTCGCCTGACTTTTATTCCTAATCAGTTATTTTATTTTATTTTTCTTTGTCAAAATATCCAAATTAATTAATTAGAATTTTTTCTATATAATTAATTTGAATTTGGATAATGAATTTTTAATATACTTATTTTCTTTAATAATAAAAGTAATATATTTTTGACATTGGATCCTTTTTTTAAAAATAAATAAATAAATAATAATAATAATAATAATAGCCAACATTGAACAGACTTTTTTTACAGTTGGCAAAAACCCACCTATTTCCCCAAATCTATCTCTCTCACGTGACACCCTACGCCACCCTACTCACCTACCACTCACTCATATATGCCCACTCTTCTCTCTTCACTCTGGACCAGAAACTCCATTGAATACACGTTACCCTCACTCTCCTCAGATAACTCTCTCACACGTAATCCTACCTCACCTTTCTCGCTCTTTGAGAAAACACTAAAAAAAAGAGAAAGAAATGGAATCACTCTCCATCTCCTCACCGAAAAAAACCCTTCTTCCTCTTCCGTCTTCCACGATCCAATAAACCCACCGGCGCTTCACCTTCAAACACCACCACCAAAAAAAAACCACAATCGACCTTCAATCGCTCCTCGCCGACCAACCTCACTGCAATCTCCTCCCTAATCGGCGACTGTACCCTAAACAGCTTACATTATTCTTCCGACATACAGCAACAACTGGAAGTTTCAAAAATCCGGCAAATCACAACTCACACGAAATAATCAACGGATCCACTGCCATTATTCCGTCCGCCGAGCTTCAAAATACCGCCGACAGAAGAATCCGACCACCACCGCCGACTCGCATATCTTCCTTTGCAGTGACGCTCCTTCCTCCAACAACAAAAAAAACGACGCTACGACGGTAACACTTTGAAACGAAGTTTTTCTTGTTTTACTCCAACAAATAGATTTAGTTTTGGTTTCGATTTGTGTACTTATGGCAGTTGCAAAAACATGCTGAAAACGGTATTTGTTTGGAAATTTTTTGATTTCAAGTTCGGCGATTGACCCAGATAAAGTCAAAATTATTGTTAATCCTTTATGAAATTCATGTTCGGTTAAATACCTTGCGTTTTGATGTGTGTACGTTTCATTTCTTTTTCCTGTATTTTGGTGTGTTCATGTTTTGGTATAACCTCATTTGTAAATAAGAGAATAAGCAATAAGTTGTTACTCTGCGTTACTCTGTTCGCTTGTAAATAAGAGAATAAGCAATAAGTTGTTACTCTGCGTTACTCTGTTCGCATTCACGGTTGGTTGATAAACCAGCTCATTTCAATTATTCTTTCCTTGGAATAAGCTATTGTTCAATGTTCATATTTTTTTTGGATTATATTGCTCGTTTACTGTGTATTTCGGTACTGCTTGAATGGTGAAGTTGCTGCGATTATTTTCTATCAAGATTGTTGCCGATTATCTTTTAGATAAGTTGTTATCGGAAAATGTTGTTATTTGGTCTTATTCTGCATTGCATCCCTGTTTTTGCGTATTGGTTTCTCGTCGTAATTATTGATTTAGATTCATTACATCATGGTTAGATTTCAAAATCATGTGATAAAAGTTGTTAATAATGCAACATATTTTTGAGTTACTGCTAGTTGCATTTGTGATATCGAAACCGGATGTTTTGTAATGAATATTTGAAATCGTCAATTTCGATATATTTAACTTTGTATAGTAATGTTGTGATTATTTTCAAGCAATATAAATAAGGTTACAGCTGCTGTACCGCCATGAATCCCATTTGTTGGTACTGTTAATTCTGGATTTAAACCCAGAGATGTTGCATAAGTGTTTGTTTGCTTTGTTTAGGAATTTTTACCATTTTTTATAATATGTACACTTGAATTTTTTAATTACTACTGTGATTCCTGGGATGGCTTTTAAGATGGTATTGGGTAAAAGCATTGTCATGGCCATGTAAGGGTGGTACTGATTTCCCATAGTCCAACGTTTCGGTTATTTATGTATTGGCATAAGCTCATATTTTAATCCGGCTTGTTTCTAGTTTTTTTATTATAAACATAATTAGTATGCATTATTACCTTAATAAATAAAAACAAATAATAAGGATAGTAAAAACACAAAGAACAATATTAAGAAAATAATTTATTTATCGTTACTGTTAATTATTTTTCCCGATTGATTTTATAAACACGAATTCCAATCATTTTCCTAACCATTTAACTTCAAAAGAATTTTCTCTTTAACATAAATTTTGGGATGAAAAAGATATAGGAAGCGTTCGCTTCACTATTTCTCAAGCACTTGAATAATTGGCGTACGCCATATTGCTCGAGTTCTTGTCACCCAATTAAAATTTAACCAAATACCAATTCAAATCGCTTTTTCAAATCAAATATAATTTCTAAATTCAAATTATTTTAAAAACCATAATTATACAATTTCAAATCATTTTCTAAATTAACTACAATTTCTAAATCCTTTTAATTCCAAATTTCAGATAATAAAAGGATAGGAGGCATTCGCCTCACTATCTTTCGATTATTCGAATAATTGGCGTACGCCACATTGCTCGAATTCTTGTCGTCAAAATTAAACTACAATCGAATAAACTCAAGTCATACTTTATATCAAACACAATTTCGCAAAATAAATAACTTAAACTTCAATAGAGAATGGGAGGCGTACGCCTCACCATTCCTTGATTATTTGAATAATTGGCGTACGCCACATTGCTCAAATCATCGACTTTTCAAATCCTACCAATTCAAAATACAAACTATTTTCACAAATCAAATACAACATCTAAGAACATATCTTTTATAAATTAAACTTCGGATGACAACAGATGGGAGGCGTTCGCCTCACCATCTCTCAATTATTTGAATAATTGGCGTACGCCACATTGCTCAAATTATCGACTTCCGATCAAAATACGCTAAATAAATATTGGGTAAAGGAATAGGTGGCGCTCGCCTCATTATTCTTTGAATAAGCAAGTATGAGGCGTACGCCTCATTACCGTGCATATTCAACATCCACAAACAAACTTTCAAAATAATTCAAACGAAAAAGGAGTAGAAGGCGGTCGCCTTATTATTCCTCGAAAGAATTGCACGATTGGTGTACGCCACATCGCTCAATCATTCGTTGTTCTTCAAAAAACGTCCCACCGTGATCGCCAAATTAAATCTAATTTCTCGCCCCCGTGCGATCAAAACCAAACCCAAACATCAAACACATCAATTCAACTTGTCACCCCCGCGTGACCAAAACCCTTTCAAAAAGAACACTGTCAATCCTTTCTAATGCGCATAACAAACCAGTGCTTAAGCCTCCGCCGAGAGTAGACAAGCCAGCGTTTAGCCTTTAGAACGCCGACCTACACAGTCATTCATCAAAACAAAACACATCAACCGTAGTTGCCCGAACTACGAATGCTCTGATTTCCTTATTGCACCATAAGGATACGTAGGCAGGAGATTGTTGTATCTTCACGAGCACACTAATAAAAAAACCTCCCATTCCCCCTCCCGAGGTCTTCATCCATATCTATCATCAATACCAATTACTCGAAGCAAGCAAATAACAGTCAATTAACAGTCAAATAGCAAAATCAGACTAGGAGGTTCCCGTTGAGTACAACGGACGTAAGGGGTGCTAATACCTTCCCCTTGCGTAATCGACTCCCGAACCCGAATACGATTGTGACGACCATTATTCTTTTTCCTAAAGGTTTTCTCGATATTTTCCTATTCCTTCATTGGAATAAATAAAGTTCGGTGGCGACTCTGTTCGAACTAACATTTTTTCCGCGTCCTATCGCGAGGGATCGCATTATCATTATTTTTGAGGTGCGACAGACTGGCGACTCTGCTGGGGAGACGTGCTCCAAGCAAGAGAGAGTCTAGCCTAACTTAGTCTGATTTTTCTTTGACT
This sequence comes from Lathyrus oleraceus, assembly GCF_024323335.1. Lineage (NCBI taxonomy): Eukaryota > Viridiplantae > Streptophyta > Magnoliopsida > Fabales > Fabaceae > Lathyrus > Lathyrus oleraceus. The sequence continues at coordinate 140,191,353 of NC_066585.1, read as the reverse complement.
GTTAGAAGATGTTCTTATCTTCCATGCTTATTTCTCTGTATTTTATTATGTTGCTTGTATGTAATGTATTTTGATACTATAGCATGGGACTCGATGTGTAAATGAGATAAGCTCCATACCCGAGCTTCGAGAAGAAACTTAGAACCCGGAGTTGTGTAGTATTGAACCGAGGGGTGTACACCTCATTGGAACAATACGAAGACTCCACCCGGAGTAGATCTGTTTGGAGTTTCCATCACAATATGGCTAGCCCATTATTGTGGGGGAGGTTCTAAATACGATCCGTGACTCTAGGGACCTCGCCTTAAACCAAGTTCTGTTTTCATGACTGGCAATTGTGTAGTATTGAACCGAAGGGTCTACACCCTGTTCGAACAATACGAGAATCCCACTTAGATTAGATCATTTCAGAACTCCCATCACGATGTGGCTAGCCCACGATTGCGAGGAAGTTTTGAACTTGATCCGTGAGTCTAAGTTCCTTCCTTGAAAACATAACTTTAGAACCTACCTTTGGGAATTTCTTGTGATCAGAGAAACCTTGCTTCTTCCAGTTATACTGATGTACTCGACACGTGAATAATCTTGAGTCTATATTCCTCTGCGAAAAACATGGCAGAACTTCATGCATTTGTATATCATAAACATGCATTGCATATCATCTTCCGGAAACAAAAACTTACGCCATATTCTCCCCTTGTCCAGTAACGCTGACTACTCGACACCGGTACGAGACACGCTGCAACTACAAGATGACACTTGAACAACTTGAAGCCAACCAAGTTTCGATGAGAACAGACATTGACTCCATGCAGGCAAAGATGGATCGCTTGCTGGAAACCATGTTACTCTTAGCCCAAAAGGAAAAAGATGCTGAGACTAGTGCCGAAGCCAGGAAAGTTGCTGCCCAGTTTGGATCACCATCACTTAGCATCTCTGGAGTAACTGACCTTGAGGGTAATCCTGCCCATCCTAGAGGAAGACCGATCCCTATTCCGATCCCCATGGTCAACATGAACCCCCATGAGCATTCTGCTACATCTGCTCGACATGGATCAATGATGGGTGATGAAGATCTGTATGACGCTTTCTTCATGCCACAACCAGCCAAACCTGCTGTTGGAGATCTCCCGGACCCAGCTGTTGAGAGACTCCATGCTCTGGAAGAGAAATTCAAGTTCTTAGAGGTTCACACTACTCCAGGTATGGACACTGTCGACATGTGCTTGGTACCAGGTTTGGTGATTCCGCAAAAATGCAAAGTCCCGGACTTTGACAAGTACAAAGGGATTAGTTGCCCAAGAACTCACCTCAGAGCTTACTGCCGCAAGATGGCTGCCCACATCAGTAATGATCAACTCCTGATTCATTACTTCCAAGATAGTCTTAGTGGGGCATCTTTGGAGTGGTATATGCAGCTAGAGAGAGGTCAGGTCCAATCTTGCAGAGATCTCGCTGAAGCCTTCCTTAGGCATTACCAGTACAATACTGATCTAGCACCCAATCGCACACAGCTGCAAGACATGACTCAACACAACAACGAGTCATTCAAGGAGTACGCCCAACAGTGGAGAGAGCTAGCAGCTCATGTCCAACCTCCTCTTCTTGACAAGGAGCTAATTGATATGTTTATGGGAACTCTGCATACCCAATACATGGAAAAGATGGTGGGCTCCAGCTTCCCGACTTTTGCTGAGGTTGTCTCTGTGGGAGAACGAATTGAAAGTCAAATCAGAAAAGGAAAGCTACCTTACGCCACCAGTGCTTCAGGTGGGATGAAGAAACCATATCCTAATCTCCCAAAGAAGCCAGAAGGGCAGACCAATGCCATAATGGAAGGAGGAGGATATATGGCACGTCCATATGCTCCTATGCCTTATCATCAGGTTGCCGCTGTCATCCTGACACCATATCAACCACCATATCAGCAACCCTATCAGCAACAATATCAGCAGCCTTATCAAAAGCCAGCTTATCAGCAACAACATCAGAATCAACAACAACGTGCTCCACCACAACGTCAACCTAACCAACAGAGGGCAAGGAGGCCAGAAATACATTTCGATCCTTTGCCAGTACCATACAGCAAGATCCTTCCCTACCTACTAAAGGATGGATCCATTGTTTTGAAGGAGCTAACACCTGCGACTCCACCCTACCCACTAGGCTATGACGCCAGTGCTCACTGCGAGTATCACATGGGTGCCCCAGGGCACACAGTGGAGAATTGTAAGGCTTTAAAACACAAACTCCAAGACCTGATTGACAGTAAGGCAGTTACTTTCACACCAGTTAGGCCAAATGTTGCAAAAAATCCCATGCCAGCGCATGCAAAGTCGAGTGAAGCTCCAAAATAAAGCTTCTCACCAACCTGAACAAGCAGAGTAGTTCCTGATGAAGCCAACTCGATAGTGAATCAGGAGATGAAGTCCCGTTTCGTTGAATGAAGGCAATCATTATGCCATTTTTTACCATTTCGCACTTTTGTAATTTGTTCTTGTCTGTTTAAGTATTGTATGCTTTAAACATTGCTATATGTATCTGGTTTTATTAATGGGATGATTATGCATGCTTTGAATCAATCTTTCATATTCACTCATCTATCACATTTGCAAATCACAAACACATGCTTTTCCACTTCACCTTCTTTATCACACTATTGTTAGTAAATGTTGGAAGGAGGATGACGAAAACACGATACTCATAACTGTTGATTATATACTTTCGGATAAAATCCTGCTAATGATGTACAGGCATTGTTTCAAATCCCCAAACACCGGAGAGATAAGGAGTTAATCCCTAGTCAACCACTTTGAGCCTAGAAGTAAGAGTTTCTTTCGAATCTATAAAACCCTTACGCTTAACCTGGGGCAGGGTAGTGTTCAATTGGTCTAACTACACTTTCGAATTACAAGATGAAATATCCCATACAAGGATCAATCACATGATATTCTTCGCACATATCTTGAAGTGTCGAAGAAACCATACGAATCCAAATTTTAGGTCTGTTGTTCTGCAAGGACCAATGACTTGGCAGTCACAATTTCAAAAAAAAAAGAGTCAAAGAAAGAGCCCGCTAAGTCCAACACCCTGAAAGGAGACTCAGGCAAAAACAGGGGAAATCCCGATGGATTAAAGCTTCAACAAGGCGGTCCATGCAAAATTAGGGATCAAAACAAAAATCGAAAGAGACAATGAAAGTCTCCAACAAAACAAAACAAGATTCAGTGACCACCATACCAAAAACAAAGGGTCACCGACATCCAAAAAACGAAATAAGGTGGCTGCCATTCCAAGAGACCTTGAATCACCATCTTTATCCTTACACCTGCAAAAGACGAATGTGTGTTGAATTAACTGAACATAGGATTGGAGATCATCATGAAGAAGGTGTGGGTTAAATAAACTTTGAGCCTTGTATCCTTTTGTTTCAATAACCATGAACCAAGCCACGTTATAACCTTCAAAAGACCTAATTGAAGTAGGGTTTATTCTGAAATCATACTATAGCAAGGTTGAGTAAACTGACTCCTAGATATTTGCTAATATTCTATTCTCACTGTATCACTCGCACTCTAGCTAAATCAGCACCGCGACTGGACTCATGATCCACTCGTCATACACTACTACGACACTCCAAATGAATGATTGTTTTTCAAAACTTGCATAACTGTTGCATTAAAATCACCATTTCTTGGATAATAATTCTTAATTGTCAGTCACTACTTGACATCGAGAAAATTCCAACAAGGGGCAATTCAAGGGGCACTTGATCGTTGGTGCTGACACGAATCGAGACCATCTCATAATCCCATGAATCAGGGGCAGAGCATCTTTTGATCATGTTGACATAAGAAGTAGTTAGTATAAGACAAATCTCCAAGCTCGGTTGATCAAGGAGGAAAAACACTTCAGTACTCAGTATGTCTGGGGCAAGTCCCCCAAAGGCTAATCAGGGGCAGACCATGGCCAGATTTAGGCACTGAAAAAACTCAGACCATTTCATGAGATAATCATTCCTAAGGTTCCCTTTCAAGAAGGATTCCTTGAACACCCTAATCAGGGGGGCAAGACAAGTTGCAAAGGGAAAATTCCCTTCATATCTTCAAGACAATCAAGCAGATTGCGTTAGACACTAGTAACTGCTTGAATTCACCACCAAAATGTTGAAAGTTCATACCAGTACAATATCACATCTTGACAAGAAACCTTGCAGCACGTCAAAAGCACAATCATCATGCGTTGATCACGTCGTTATGCTCAGTCACAAGTTGGCCAAACACTTCAGAAGAAGAACTGAGATCTTCTCGAAGACAAATACATAGCATATCAGCAAGAGATCAAACTTGGGGCACCAAGAGTATCCACACCTATTGCGTGTTCATCACATCATCATCTACCGAGTGTCGGGCAGTCAAATCCTTCCACTAACCCAACCCACATTGATAATTACCAGAAAAACCAAAGCCCACCTTGTTGGCATCCCACACAAAAACAAATACAACCAGCACTGGTTTCCAGAAAAACATTGCCTTTGAAAAGGGGGGTCAATCCGAAATAAACTAATCATTCTTTGCATTCAAACATGCATCACATGCATCACATGCATCATCTCGTACATAATGCATACATGACATTTATGCATATAGCACGAATCAAAATCCAAGGTTTAATCGTAGGCATCCAGGCCAACCCTCAGTTGACTCAGTGTCACTTTTTCTAAGTGAGTTCCTATCCTACCATTGGGCGTTCCCCATTGAGCTACATCCTTCAACCTTTTGTTGACAAGATGTTATCCTCAGCTAAGTCAAACATTATTTCTTTAAACACTTACCTTGTTTCGCGTTGAACGTTCCTCAATGAGTCGTTTCCTGTAACCTTTTTGTTGATGGAAATTACATCTCTCTAGAGAATATTTATTCTGCAACCTTTTTTTGATGGATACCCCAAACAAGTCTTACCCAACAATGTCCAAATACTACCAATCGGGTTTATTAAACTTTGACAGTAACCTTTATTCTCCAATATTTTTCTCACTATCATCCTTTTGGTGAAAGTCCATTGAGGAATAATATTAATCATCGTCTTGTTTACGATAACTGTTATCCTTTTGGTAATGGGGAATCTCTGGCATTTCTGATCTTACCGTCATCCTTTTGGTGTCGGCGATCCTTGTCATTTTGGTTCAACTATCATCCTTTTGGTGATGACGTCTAGTTCAACCTAAATATCATCCTTTTGGTGATAGAGATTATGGAGTTTGGCGTAAGCTATCATCCTTTTGGTGATTGTGTCATTTGGAAAGTCCAACCCCACTGTCATCCTTTTGGTGTCAGCAATATCTGAAGTTATTATAACTTACTATCATCCTTTTGGTGGTAACAAGTTTCAAAGTTATGATCTCACCTTCATCCTTTTGGTGATGGTGATTGTTGATTCATTACCATCCTTTTGGTGATAACGAGTTCTGTTGTTTGTGGTACCTTCATCCTTTTGGTGATGGTGACTGTCGACTTATTATCATCCTTTTGGTGATAACAAGTTTTATTGTTCAATCCTACCTTCATCCTTTTGGTGACGGTGACCAATAAAAGTTATCGACTTATTATCATCCTTTTGGTGGTAACAAGTTTTGTTGTTTAATCCTACCTTCATCCTTTTGGTAACGGTGACCATTTGAGTTATGGACTCATTATCATCCTTTTGGTGATAACGGGTTTCATTTTGATCTTACCCTCATCCTTTTGGTGATGGCGATCATTAAGTTTGTTTCGGCTTGTTATCATCCTTTTGGTAATAACAAGTTTTGAAGTTATGTCCTTATTATCATCCTTTTGGTGATAACAAGTTCTGTTTGTTTGATCTTACTGTCATCCTTTTGGTGTCAGTGATATCTAAGGTTATTGACTTATTATCATCCTTTTGGTGATAACAAGTTTTGTTATTAGGCCTTACCTTCATCCTTTTGGTGATAGTGACCTTTGAAGTTATTGACTTATTATCATCCTTCTGGTGGTAACAAGTTTTGTTTTTGATCTTACCTTCATCCTTTTGGTGATGGTGATCATTTGAGTTGTTCACTTATTATCATCCTTTTGGTGGTAACAAGTTTCGTCTTTTATCTGACCTTCATCCTTTTGGTGACGGTAATCCTTTGAGTTATGTGACTTATTATCATCCTTTTGGTGGTAACAAGTTTTATCTTGTATCTTAGCTTCATCCTTTTGGTGATGGTGATCATTGAGTTTCGACTTATTATCATCCTTTTCGTGATGACTACTTTTGAAGCTCGATTTATCCATCATCCTTTTGGTGATGACGATCCTGGAAATCGTGTTGAATTACTATCATCCTTTTGGTGGTGGCAATCTCTACTGTCGTCCTTTTGTCGCCAGGAACCCTGTTCAGTTTTAGTCCCACATTTGTCTCTACATCAAAACAATATTTGCAAGACTTGAATGTCGGCTCAAGGGCTGGCATTGATTTGGCATTCTACCCCTATCACCTTGGTACTGTTAAAATCCATTGCATTTTTCTTTCTGCAAATCTCATTGCATTTCAAAGGACAAAATTTGGGTCTTTTCGTATTTAATTACCTTCCACCACGAATGTATAAAGACTGTCGTCATACTTACTTTCTCGTTCAAGATAATTAAATAGGGGCAGCTGTCATACCCCAATTTTGTCCGGGCATATTTAAATTTTCATAGAATTAATTTCATTTTTTATTTTGCATCATATGCATAACATGACATACATTTCATCATGAATAATACCTGAAATATCAATCAGGATAAATTTATAGAAAATACAGACAAATCGGTTGAATCATTTCTCAAGAATGTGCAAAAATCAGCAGCGGCTGTTTCGGTTGCATTTCGACCCGCCTGAGCCTTTTAACCGGTGCAAATTCATTTCAGAACTTGAAGAAACGATGTATTTTTTCAATAAGTATATTTTGTGCTGATCATTATGGTGCGTCCGATTTAATTTTTAAGACAAATTTTCGCCTGACTTTTATTCCTAATCAGTTATTTTATTTTATTTTTCTTTGTCAAAATATCCAAATTAATTAATTAGAATTTTTTCTATATACTTAATTTGAATTTGGATAATGAATTTTTAATATACTTATTTTCTTTAATAATAAAAATAATATATTTTTGACATTGGATCCTTTTTTTTAAAAAAATCAATAAATAATAATAATAATAATAATAATAATAGCCAACATTGAACAGACTTTTTTTTACAGTTGGCAAAAACCCACCTATTTCCTCAAATCTATCTCTCTCACGTGACACCCTACGCCGCCCTACTCACCTACCACTCACTCATATATGCCCACTCTTCTCTCTTCACTCTGGACCAGACACTCCATTGAATACACGTTGCCCTCACTCTCCTCATATCACTCTCTCACACGTATCCCTACCTAACCTTTCTCCCTCTTTGAGAAAACACTAAAAAAATGAGAAAGAAATGGAATCACTCTCCATCTCCTCACCGAAAAAAACCCTTCTTCCTCTTCCATCTTCCACGATCCAATAAACCCACCGCCGCTTCACCTTCAAACACCACCACCAAAACAAACCACAATCGACCTTCAATCGCTCCTCGCCGACCAACCTCACTGCAATCTCCTCCCTAATCGGCGACTGTACCCTAAACAACTTCCATTATTCTTCCGACATACAGCAACAACTGGAAGTTTCAAAAATCCGGCAAATCACAACTCACACGAAATAATCGACGGATCCACTGCCATTATTCTGTCCGCCGAGCTTCAAAATACCGCCGCAGAAGAATCCGACCACCACCGCCGACTCGCATATCTTCCTTTGCAGTGACGCTCCTTCCTCCAACAACAAATAAAACGACGCTACGACAGTAACACTTTGAAACGAAGCTTTTCTTGTTTTACTCCAACAAATAGATTTAGTTTTGGTTTCGATTTGTGTACTTATGGCAGTTGCAAAAACATGCTGAAAACGGTATTTGTTTGGAAAATTTTTGATTTCAAGTTCGGCGATTGACCTAGATAAATTCAAAATTATTGTTAATCCTTTATGAAATTCATGTTCGGTTAAATACCTTGCGTTTTGATGTGTGTACGTTTCATTTCTTTTTCCTGTATTTTGGTGTGTTCATGTTTTGGTATAATCTCACTTGTAAATAAGAGAATAAGCAATAAGTTGTTACTCTGCGTTACTCTGTTCGCTTGTAAATAAGAGAATAAACAATAAGTTGTTACTCTGCGTTACTCTGTTCGCATTCACGGTTGGTTGATAAACCAGCTCATTTCAATTATTCTTTCCTTAGAATAAGCTATTGTTCAATGTTCATATTTTTTTTGGATTATATTGCTCGTTCACTATGTATTTCGGTACTGCTTGAATGGTGAAGTTGCTGCGATTATTTTCTATCAAGATTGTTGCCGATTATCTTTTAGATAAGTTGTTATCGGAAAATGTTGTTATTTGGTCTTATTCTGCATTGCATCCCCGTTTTTGCGTATTGGTTTCTCGTCGTAATTATTGATTTGGATTCATTACATCATGGTTAGATTTCAAAATCATGTGATAAAAGTTGTTAATAATGCAACATATTTTTGAGTTACTGCTAGTTGCATTTGTGATATCGAAACCGGATGTTTTGTAATGAATATTTGAAACCGTCAATTTCGATATATTTAACTTTGTATAGTAATGTTGTGATTATTTTCAAGCAATATAAATAAGGTTGCAGTTGCTGTACCGCCATGAATCCCATTTGTTGGTACTGTTAATTCTGGATTTGAACCCAGAGATGTTGCATAAGTGTTTGTTTGCTTTGTTTAGGAATTTTTGCCATTTTTTATAATATGTACACTTGAATTTTGTAATTACTACTATGATTCCTGGGATGGCTTTTAAGATGGTATTGGGTAAAAGCATTGTCATGGCCATGTAAGGGTGGTACTGATTTCCCATAGTCCAACGTTTCGGTTATTTATGTATTGGCATAAGCTCATATTTTAATCCGGCTTGTTTCTAGTTTTTTTATTATAAACATAATTAGTATGCATTATTACCTTAATAAATAAAAACAAATAATAAGGATAGTAAAAACATAAAGAACAATATTAAGAAAATAATTTATTTCTCTTTAACATAAATTTTGGGATGAAAAAGATATAGGAAGCGTTCGCTTCACTATTTCTCAAGCACTTGAATAATTGGCGTACGCCATATTGCTCAAGTTCTTGTCACCCAATTAAAATTTAACCAAATACCAATTCAAATCGCTTTTTCAAATCAAATATAATTTCTAAATTCAAATTATTTTAAAAACCATAATTATACAATTTCAAATCATTTTCTAAATTAACTACAATTTCTAAATCCTTTTAATTCCAAATTTCAGATAATAAAAGGATAGGAGGCGTTCGCCTCACTATCTTTCGATTATTCGAATAATTGGCATACGCCACATTGCACGAATTCTTGTCGTCAAAATTAAACTACAATCGAATAAACTCAAGTCATCTTTTATATCAAACACAATTTCGCAAAATAAACAACTTAAACTTCAATAGAGAATGGGAGGCGTACGCCTCACCGTTCCTTGATTATTTAAAAAATTGGCGTACGCCACATTGCTCAAATCATCGACTTTTCAAATCCTACCAATTCAAAATACAAACTATTTTCACAAATCAAATAAAACATCTAAGAACATATCTTTTATTAATTAAACTTCGGATGACAACAGATGGGAGGCGTTCGCCTCACCATCTCTCAATTATTTGAATAATTGGCGTACGCCACATTGCTCAAATTATCGACTTCCGATCAAAATACGCTAAATAAATATTGGGTAAAGGAATAGGTGGCGCTCGCCTCATTATTCTTTGAATAAGCAAGTATGAGACGTACGCCTCATTACCGTGCATATTCAACATCCACAAACAAACTTTCAAAATAATTCAAACGAAAAAGGAGTAGAAGGCGGTCGCCTTATTATTCCTCGAAAGAATTGGACGATTGGTGTACGCCACATCGCTCAATCATTCGTCGTTCTTCAAAAAACGTCCCACCGTGATCGCCAAATCAAATCTAATTTCTCGCCCCCGTGCGATCAAAACCAAACCCAAACATCAAACCCATCAATTCAACTTGTCACCCCCGCGTGACCAAAACCCTTTCAAAAAAAACACTGTCAATCCTTTCTAATGCGCATAACAAACCAGTGCTTAAGCCTCCGCCGAGAGTAGACAAGCCAGCATTTAGCCTTTAGAACGCCGACCTACATATTCGTTCATCAAAACAAAACACACCAACCGTAGTTGCCCGAACTACGAATGCTCTGATTTCCTTATTGCACCATAAGGATACGTAGGCAGGAGATTGTTGTATCTTCACGAGCACACTAATAAAAAAACCTCCCATTCCCCCTCCCGAGGTCTTCATCCATATCTATCATCAATTCCAATTACTCGAAGCAAGCAAATAACAGTCAATTAATAGTCAAATAGCAAAATCAGACTAAGAGGTTCCCGTTGAGTACAACGGACGTAAGGGGTGCTAATACCTTCCCCTTGCGTAATCGACTCCCGAACCCGAATACGGTTGCGACGACCATTATTCTTTTTCCTAAAGGTTTTCTCGATATTTTCCTATTCCTTCATTGGAATAAATAAAGTTCGGTGGCGACTCTGTTCGAACTAACATTTTTTCCGCGTCCTATCGCGAGGGATCGCATTATCATTATTTTTGAGGTGCGACAGCATCCACTGCATACGTATCTCATCTGAATATGAGAATCAGAGTCTTCGTAGCTCGGCTGACCTATGGGTTGTGGGGATGTGTGCTCGCTAAGACATCGCGTCTTATGCCTACGTATCTCATCTGGAATGAGAATCAGAGCAAGCCGTAGTTCGGATAACTACGGGGTTATGGATTGGGTTTTGGACGAACGATGTTACTACGCAATCTATCGGATGCTCGACCTTTGGAGACTTACTCGCCTGTAGTAGAAGGAGTAAACGTGTGTTTAGGAGAAGAAAAATCAATGAAGGGTTAGGGTTTGGTAAACTCATGCAAAAAGGCAGTCCTTGACGAAGGAACCTGTAAAAAAAACACACACAAAAACATTGCCTCCTATCGAGGTCTTCCATCTAGGAAAGCAGTAAAATGCGGGAAAAATGTAAAAGTACCACGCGGATAAAGATCCGAAATAACAACAATTAGAGGAATGGGAAACCCATGGATCCTTCCAAGCTAAACACCATCAAAGAAAGTGAGTCAGTACAGGTAATCGGAATGAAACCTCCAGGCGGTATCCCACAAATAAAGTGGAACACCAGGAAAACCATCTCTGCAAGAGTCATATGAGCCCTCACAAAACAAAACTCAACAAACAGGTTAGAGAAATAAAATAGGGTAACCAAGAGTTGCCCCGAAATCAAAATGTAACCACATGAATCATGCCATTAAAATTCACAAAAAGCTCACAAAAAGCAACCAAGGGTAGGAGGCCTAAACCTCTTGTCAAACACATGCATCAAAAGGGTATCAAATTCACCCATAATACCTCATACATTTAGAGCATTCAAATTAAAGGCATAAAGATGATGGATATAGGGCAAACCTGATTGGAGAGCTTGATTGAAATTGAGTTGCACCCGTGAGGTTTACAAAACAATCTTTAGGGTTTATGTGAGGCAGAGGTGATTCTGTGCAGTTGAGTTCCCTTCAGGGTTTGGAGGTTGCTCTGAACTCTGTTAGCTCTTCTCTCACTATCTTTTTCCAGCCAGGGTAATAGGAATAAAATTCTTTTGTTTCACTGAAACTCTGAATTTATAACCTGATTTTTGTGGACCTGTGGGCTCAAATGAGAGAGGTCCAAGTACAAGATTTTTTCTTTTATTTATTTATTTATTTTATTTTATTTTATTTTTTTCAAAACACGTGGGCTTCGCCTAGCGAGCATGACAGCTCATGAACAAACCTTTGCTCCTTCAAGATTAACATTTTGATTGACGAATAGACCCCTGTTGGAAGTAACTCAAGTCTTTCCCTTGTGTTGACTGATCATCTAAATAGAGCCCACAAAGTGTCCTGGATGATGTTCAAGCTTCTTGGATCCGATTTCGATTGCCATGATGAAATGCAAATGCTAAATGACCTAAAAATGAATGCATGCATGAGGTGTAAAGCGTATGCTTCCAGGAAAAATGAAGGGTAAATTTTGGGGTTTTACAGCTGCCCCTATTCAATCAACTGGAGACCTGGAAAGAAGACAGCAACGACTTTCGTGCTTTCGAGGTATCAAGGGATTGAATATAATAAAAGCCTGAAAATTTGCACTGAAGTGAAGTGAAGTAACAATGCCTGTCAGAATCGGCAAAGAGGTGGTCTTGAAAGAAGAATCTGTCTGGTACGGTGAGAGTCAATCTGAATACCGAAAAAGAATGTTAACCTGGATACCAAAATAAATGGTAACACAGATATAACCATGGCCTGAATTCCGCTCATCAGTCTGAATATTGGAAATGACTTCGATCTGAACATCGGGAGATATGAGATTATTAATATCGGTCTGAACACCGAGAGGCTGGCCTGAATGCCACAAGTTGCGTCGACCTGAACGTCGGAAACTTCTTCGATCTGAACATCAGAAGATTGGCCTGGATGCCACAAGTTGTATCGACCTGAACGTCGGAAACTTCTTCGATCTGAACATCGGAACACTAGCCTGGATGCCACAAGTTGCGTCGACCTGAACGTCGGAAACTTCTTCGATCTGAACATCGGAAAACTGGCCTGAATGCCACAAGTTGCATCGACCTGAACGTCGGAAACTTCTTCGATCTGAACATCGGAAAACTGGCCTGAATGCCACAAGTTGCGTCGACCTGAACGTCGGAAACTTCTTCGATCTGAACATCGGAAAACTGGCCTGAACACCACTTCGGTCTGAATACCGGAAACTTCATGCCTGTCAGCATCGGCAGAAATAGGGAACGATAACAGAGGCGGCGCATGGGCCAATGACACTTGCTGGGGATAACAAAGGTAAGTCATGAACAATCTTCAGTCTGAGTATTGGAAACAACTTCTGGCTTATCACTTGGGATACCGAGAATGTTTTATGCTTACATGCGTATGTTTGAATTTTTCAATGGCGTAATGCTCCATGAAAATGGAAATGCTACGCATTTTGGGAGGATGCAATGCAATATGATTCTACATGCAGGGATGCGAAATGCTGGGTAGAATGCCAAGCTGAGGCAAGGGGATCTGCTGGGGAAATGATCACCATCTTCTGGACCCTGGCAAGGCTGCTGGAGATGCACAGCGCAAAGAATTCTGTAGGGAAATGACCCGCCACACGGTGTTCTAGCAATGATGAAATACCGAGATTCTGACTGGGGAGAGAACTGCAGGGATAAGATACCGAATTCGTTTGTTGGCGCCGTTGCCGGGGAAAACATTCACGATCATCTGCAGGGGATTTTAAGGAAATGCCCCGAGGATACCTGTTTTGAATAGACGATCCAAAGCACTTAAAATTTACGGCAATTTCAAATGTTTATTAAGCATGTACCTGTAAAGCTCTTATGTGTCATGATGCAATGTTTATCAAAAAATTCGGACGTCATTTTTGCAAACAAAACAGAAAAATGAAAATGAAAACAGAGATATACTAAATACCATGATTTTATTGATTGAACGGCCTCTGAATAGGCATTTACATCAGGAAGCAATCCCTGGAAAGAGGTAATCGCACAACAGATAAAAACAGACATTAATCTAATGGCAATGGGAAATGGATTTCTATTGGGTTCCAATTCTGCTATGACTTGCTCGTCTTCAAGATCCTCCAGATGATCAGCTTTCTGAAAGAGTGATTGGATTGTTCCCTATCCTTCAAAAGTTTCCAGTCATTGACACGAGATGAGATTCAGAACTACTCAGAACGCAGTCATTCGCTTAATCCCTAACTTTTGCCTGGATCGCCCTTTTTCGGGTTTTCAATCCACCCGGATACCCATTTTTGCCAAAGTTGCCTTTTCAGGTTTTCAACTTACTGGGTGTACAATCTTTTCACTTTTAATCCCTAATTTTTGCCCGAACCTTTTTCATTTTCTTGGTTCGCCGGGATGCCCATTTTTGCCTGGACTACTCTTTTTATTGTCCAGCGGGTCTATTTCATGCGATGTATTTTTTAACTGCGTCTGAGTTCACTGGGGAAGTGAAGTTTTCACCATCCATCGTTGCAAGCATTAAGGCTCCACCATCAAAAACCTTGGTGACAATATACGGTGCATCATAGTTAGGAGTCCACTTTCCCCTGTGATCTGTCTGAGGAGGAAGGATCCTTTTCAACACCAAATATCCGACCTGGAAGCATCGAGGATGCATTTTCTGATCAAAGGCTCTCTTCATCCGACTTTGATACAACTCCCTACGACAAATGGCTGCCATTCGCTTCTCTTTAATAAGACTCAACTCATTGAACCTTGTCCGAATCAATTCAGCTTCTTCTAACTTGACATCCAACAGGACTCTTAGAGAAGGAATCTCCACTTCAACAGGTAGGACTGTTTCCATACCATACACAAGGGAGTAAGGGGTTGCCCCGGTCGATGTACGTACTGAAGTACGGTACCCATGCAAGGCGAAGGGTAGGATCTCATGCCAATCTCTGTACGTAACGGCCATCTTCTGCACAATCTTCTTTATGTTTTTATTTGCCGCTTCAACAACACCGTTCATCTTAGGGCGGTAAGGGGAAGAATTGTGATGCTGAATGTTGAAGTTCTGGCACAACTCCTTCATCATTTTGTTGTTGAGATTAGAACCATTATCAATAATGATTCTTTCGGGAATCCCATGGCGACAAATGATTTCTTTCTTGATAAATCGGGCAACCACATGTCTGGTGACCTTCGCAAATGGCGCTGCTTCGACCCACTTGGTGAAATAGTCGATGGCAACAAGGATGAAGCGATGCCCATTGGAAGCGGTCGGCTCAATCCTTCCAATCATATCGATGCCCGACATAGCGAAAGGCCACGGTGAAGACATCACATTCAAAGGATTTGGCGGCACATGTACCTTATCAGCATAAATCTGGAATTTATGACACTTCCGAGCATATTTGAAACAATCAGATTCCATGGTCATCCAGTAATAACCTGCTCTCAACAATTTCTTAGCCATTGCATGTCCGCCGGCATGAGTACCGAAGGAGCCTTCATGAACTTCCTGCATTAACATGTCTGCTTCGTGTCTGTCCACGCATCTGAGCAAAATGATGTCGAAGTTCCTCTTATACAGAACATCGTCTTTGTTCAAGAAGAAACTGCCTGCCAATCTTCTCAAAGTCTTTCTATCATTGTTGGATGCCCCTACAGGGTACTCTTGATTCTTCAGAAAGCACTTGATATCGTGATACCAGGCCTTATCATCAACTACCAGTTCAGCAGCAAACACATACGCGGCCCTGTCGAGGCGCATCACATCGATCCTGGGAGCATGGTTCCACCGAATCACGTTGATCATGGAGGATAGCGTGGCAAGAGCATCTGCCATCTGGTTCTCATCACGAGGTATATGATACAACTTTACTGTTGTGAAGAAAGTCAACAGTCTTCTCGTGTAATCTCTGTAGGGGACCAGAGTAGGCTGAAGAGTGTTCCAATCACCATTCACTTGATTGATTACCAGAGCTGAATCTCCGAAGATGTCCAAAGTCTTGATTCTCAAATCAATGGCTTGCTCAATACCCAAGATACAGGCTTCATACTCAGCTTCATTATTGGTGCACTCGAAACTCCGACGAGCGGTGAAAGGCATGTGGGCACCTTTCGGAGTTGTAATGACAACACCAATTCCACTTCCTCTGGCGTTGACGGCCCCATCAAACATTAAAGTCCACTTTTCGTCTGGATCAGGTCCCTCTTCAACAACTGGCTCTTCACAGTCTTTCATCTTGAGGAACATGATGTCTTCATCTGGAAAATCAAACTTCATCGGCTCATAATCTTCGACCGGCTGTTGAGCAAGATAGTCTGAAGAATACTCCCCTTGATGGCTTTCTGGGAAGTATAATGGATGTCGTACTCTGTCAGTACCATTTTCCAACGAGCAACTCTTCCGGTGAGAGCTGGCTTCTCAAATATATACTCTACTGGATCCATTTTGGAGATCAGTAAGGTTGTGTGAGACAGCATGTATTGTCTCAATCGCTTCGCAGCCCATGCAAGTGCACAACATGTTTTTTCAAGCATTGAGTATCTCGACTCGCAATCTGTGAATTTCTTACTCAGGTAGTAGATGGCATGCTCTTTCCTACCTGTCTCGTCGTGTTGACCGAGAACACAACCCACGGAATTGTCTAGTACTGTCAAATACATAATCAGCGGTCTCCTTGGGACCGGAGGCACAAGGATAGGAGGATTCTACAAATACTCTTTTATCTTCTTGAACGCCCTTTGACAATCATCATTCCACCTGATAGCCTGATCTTTTCTCAACAATTTGAATATTGGCTCACACGTGGCTGTTAGGTGAGAGATGAACCTTGCAATGTAGTTCAACCTCCCTAAGAAACCACAAACTTGTTTCTCTGTTCTTGGCTCAGGCATTTCCTGTATCGCTTTCACTTTGGCCGGATCCACCTCAATCCCTTTTCCGCTAACAACAAAATCCAGTAGTTTTCCAGATCTCACCCCAAAAGTACACTTGTTCAGGTTAAGCCTCAGCTTGAATTTCCTCAAACGCTCAAACAGTTTATGCAAATTCACCAAATGTTCTTCTTCTGTCTGAGATTTGGCAA
The DNA here is from genome assembly GCF_024323335.1 of Lathyrus oleraceus. Taxonomy (NCBI): domain Eukaryota; kingdom Viridiplantae; phylum Streptophyta; class Magnoliopsida; order Fabales; family Fabaceae; genus Lathyrus; species Lathyrus oleraceus. The sequence goes on along the minus strand of NC_066585.1, from coordinate 140,174,526 downwards.
TCATATCATCAACATAAACCTCGATTTCATGATGAATCATATCATGGAACAAAGTCACCATCGCTCGCTGATATGTTGCTCCGGCATTTTTCAGACCAAACAGCATCTCACCTTGTAGCAGAAGGTGCCCCATGGGGTTATGAATGTTGTCTTCTCCATGTCTTTTGGTGCCATCTTAATTTGATTATAGCCAGAAAAGCCATCCATGAAGGAGAATACCGAGAACTGAGCCGTGTTATCCACCAAAACGTCAATGTGAGGTAAGGGGAAATCATCTTTAGGACTAGCCCTGTTCAGATCCCGGTAGTCAACACACATCCATACCTTTCCATCCTTCTTAGGTACCGGAACGATATTTGCAACCCATGGCGGATAATTTGTGACTGCTAGAAACCCTGCGTCCAACTGTTTTTGCACTTCTTCCTTTATCTTGACAGCCATCTTTGGTCTTGTTCTTCTGAGCTTCTGCTTGACCGGAGGAAGACCTTCTTTGAGCGGCAAGCGATGTACCACGATGTCTGTGTCAAGCCCTGGCATGTCCTGATAAGACCAAGCGAAGATGTCAACATACTCTTGCAGCAATTCAATCAACCCCTTCTTCACATTGTCTTCCAAAGCAGCCCCTATCTTGATTTCTCTCTTGGCGTCCTCGGTGCCGAGATTAATCACTTCAACAGACTCTTGATGCGGTTGAATGACCCTTTCCTCTTGTTTTAATAACCTGGTAAGTTCTTCAGGGAGTTCACAATCTTCATCACCCTCTTCTTCAGCTTGAAAGATTGGATTTTCAAAGTCGAAGCGAGCCATAGCAGAACCGTTATCAATAGGATCCGGTGATGTGCATCTGCATGAGTGATGGTATGTGCTTATGAGTTTGAAAAAAAAGAAAAAAGTGGAAACTAAACAAAACATTGCCATTTTTTTTTTGAAAAACTGCAAAATAGAAAGACAGGGAACGAAATATTTGAATGCAAAAGACGTCCTTTATTTATGATAAAAAATGCAAGTGTCACATAGATGAGCCCTACAATGAGTCATTACGCCCTGGCGGAACGTAAGACTTGGATATGCATGAATAAACAAAGAAAATTACTCCTCCAGACAAGTGGCTTGGACAATCTCCTCAGAAGACCAATTGTGGAGAACTTCACCCGGGATCCTCGGACGCACCCAGTTATCGATGTCGCAATCACTATCCCCATCTTCATTGTTGACCGCAGAGACTAATTTGACTTCACCTTCAACCATCTTAACGTTGGCTCCACCATGCTAGGGCATGGGATTGTTGACGACATTCGGAGCTGGTGCAAAGTTAACGGCCTTCGAATCAATGAGGTCCTGAACTACGTGCTTAAAAGCTTTGCAGTTCTCAATATTGTGGCCAGGTGCCCCAGAGTGGAAGCTACACCTAGCGTTGGCGTAATAACCCACCGGAAGCCTACCAACGGGAAGAGCCAGAGTGCGCAACTGCACAAGTTGTAGTTGTTAAAGACTAGAAAGCAACTGAGCGTACGACATTGGAAGAGTGTCGAAACGCCGGTCCATCGTCCTTGGCCTCGGTTGATAGGCGGGTCTGTTACCCGGTTGTTGTGGTTGGTACTGAGCTGGTTGACGTTGTGGTTGTTGTAGTGGCGCTACAGTTGGAATGGTCACAGCCGCAACATACGGTTGCTGATGATAGTTCTGAAAGTTATTCCTCCGGTTATCCCTGTTCTGATAAGAAGATATGGCACTTGCAACCCCTTCTCTCCTCTTTTGTCCCTGAATGAACAGCTTTTTCACCCCTGATGAGGATTCACCTCCACTTTGGGTCTTGTATGTCCTCAGGTAATTCTCCACCCTCTCTCAGGTAGAGACTACATCAGCAAAATTGGAGGCATTGCAACCCATCAGGCGCTCCAAATAAGGTCATGGCAGAGTGTTCATGAACATGTTAGCCATTTCCTTCTCCAACATAGGAGGTTGAACACGGGAAGCTGTTTCTCTCCAGCGTTGAGCGTATTCTCTGAAGCACTCATTGATTTTAAGAGACAGATTTTGAAGTTGAGTTCTGTCCGGAGCCATGTCTGCATTATACTGATACTGCTTCACGAAAGCCTCAGCCAAATCCCTCCAGCAACGGATGTGGGCTCTGTCCAGCCTCATATACCATTCCAGGGATGCCCCAGCTAGACTGTCCTAGAAAAAGTACATAAGCAACTTTTCGTCATTGGAGTATGCAACCATTTTACGGAAATAGGCTTGCACATGGGTCTTCGGGCAAGAGTTGCCATTGTATTTGTCAAATATCAAGACCTTGAATTTCGGTGGCACTCTCACACCTGGGACCAGCCCCAAGTCAACAACATCTACTCCTAGAGGATTCTGTCCTTCCACTGCCTTTAACCTCTCTCCCAATCTTCTAAACATGGGGTCCACACCATGACCCATACCAAAGTCTTCCTGCAGCAGCGGGAACTGATCGTCCTGATCATCATGAACAGGCTGTTGACCGGAGGTGACATGTAGGATTGGGATAGGCCCCGGTCCATTGGGTCCATTAGCCTCTCCAGCTGGAGGATCAGTCACCGTCTCTGGTTGAGCAGGGGAATTCCTCTATATCATCTGCCTGAGCTCTTGCTGTCCCTGAGCCACCCCTTGAACCACATCCATGAATTGATTCATGCGGATTTTCATCTCGGCGAACTCTGCCTGTAGGCTTTCCATTACTCTCTGTTGGTTTCTACGGGTACCGTACCGGTGAATGCCTGGGTCAGCTATCCTGCTGATGGAACACCAAACAAACTAAGAACACTGTGGCGGTACCTGTTATGCAAGACATGCTAATGAATATGTAAATGCAATGACATGTTTATCAATTCCAAAGGTATTCTACCCCCTTGATTCCAGTCTCTCAATAGATAAACGATGTAAAAAAAGGCTAAGCCGTTGATGAGAACCGAGAAAATTCCGACTAGAATCAAGTAGAAGATATAAACCCCACAGAAATGGATAAACATGTGTGAATGATTATGAATGCAAAATGATGTGATGCAAAATGATGTGAATGCAGTGCAGTGGCATGGGAATCAGGATCGCTGTATCTGCTTGAACATCTGTCAAGTTGCACTGTCTGGAGAGAAATTAAGAGCACACCAAACAAAGGTCATGGGATGGATCATGTTATCCTTAATATCAACCACCCATTTTGGTGGATTATGGTTTACACCTTATCAACGCCCAAGTTTCATTGATATTAAGGATACCTGATCGGATCAATCATGAATCAAGGGTTTGTTGCAAGTCACGAGCATGGAGTTTAGGTTAAGAACCACCCAAAAGGAGTGTACTAAGGTTTAAACCTGCCAAACATGTTCTACAGAAGGTTCCCATAGTCATAATCCCATCTTTCGGATATTATCGGAGGAACGACTACTCGTATTCCAAAAATATTCTCAAGAGAGACTCTTATGAGTGTAGTATCGCGTAACAATCGTATCAAATCTTGCACTTGAACGACTTTCGCACTACGTCCTACGAATAGGCCAAGATGGGTTTGGTAAACTAAGGTCCTCGGCTTCTAAGGTCTATATTGGAAAAAGTAATGTCTAACCACAACTTACTTGTGTGACATTATTGATCTCAACATGACCTCCACCAAGTGAATGGGCTTGCAAGTCAACTTGCTAAGGAATAACTCCACATAAGTCGACAAGACTATGCCAATCTCCTATCCTAAGTGCACTCGAGTTCGGGTATAGAACTCATCTCACAAAGATCACCAAGCAGCCATAGCCAGCCAACAGATACAACAATGATATGTACATAATGCAATAAGGTAAAGCAGGTAAATAAATAACTGTACAAAAGCATGAACACCCAGTAAACAAACAAACTACAAAAGCTAGGAGGGACTCGCTTAGGGAAACCGGGTCCCCAGCAGAGTCGCCAGCTATCGCAACCAGAAAAATACAGTGTGCGAAAAAACAATCGGCGAAAGAAAATGACAGAAGAGTCGCCACCCTGCGTTATTTATCCCAAAGGAGGGAAAGGAAACGCTCGAAGTAAACCTGAAAAGAGGAGAGGAAAAGACAAGGTCTCGCAACCAAATCTTGGGTTCGGGAGTCGGTTATGCGAAGGGAAGGTATTAGCACCCCTACGCATCCGTAGTACTCTACGGGATCCACTTTTGCAGTTCTTGTCTAAAGGGTGTGAGTTTATCTTGTGCTGTCGACTAAAAAGAGGGTTAAATGAAAATGACTCGCGCGGATGTCGCAATCACTGCATACGTATCTCATCTAAATATGAGAATCAGAGTCTTCGTAGCTCGGCTGACCTATGGGTTGGGGGGATGTGTGCTCGCTAAGACATCGCGTCTTATGCCTACGTATTTCATATGGAATGAGAATCAGAGCAAGCCGTAGTTCGGCTAACTACGGGGTTATGGATTGGATTTTGGACGAACGACGTTACTATGCAATCTACCGGATGCGCGACCTTTGGAGACTGACTCGCCTGTAGTAGAAGGAGTAAACGTGTGTTTAGGAGAAGAAAAATCAATGAAGGGTTAGGGTTTGGTAAACTCATGCAAAAAGGCAGTCCTTGACGAAGGAACCTGTAAAAAAAACACACAAAAACATTGCCTCCTATCGAGGTCTTCTAGCTAGGAAAGCAGTAAAATGCGGGAAAAATGTAAAAGTACCACGCGGATAAAGATCAGAAATAACAACAATTAGAGGAATGGGAAACCCATGGATGCTTCCAAACTAAACACCATCAAAGAAAGTGAGTCAGTACAGGTAATCGAAATGAAACCTCCAGGTGGTATCCCACAAATAAAGTGGAACACCAGGAAAACCATCTCTGCAAGAGTCATATGAGCCCTCACAAAACAAAACTCAACAAACAGGTTAGAGAAATAAAATAGGGTAACCAAGAGTTGCCCCGAAATCAAAATGTAACCACATGAATCATGCCATTAAAATTCACAAAAAGCTCACAAAAAGCAACCAAGGGTAGGAGGCCTAAACCTCTTGTCAAACACATGCATCAAAAGGGTATCAAATTCACCCATAATACCTCATACATTTAGAGCATTCAAATTAAAGGCATAAAGATGATGGATATAGGGCAAACCTGATTGGAGAGCTTGATTGAAATTGAGTTGCACCCGTGAGGTTTACAAAACAATCTTTAGGGTTTATGTGAGGCAGAGGTGATTCTGTGCAGTTGAGTTCCCTTCAGGGTTTGGAGGCTGCTCTGAACTCTGTTAGCTCTTCTCTCACTATCATTTTCCAGCCAGGGTAATAGGAATAAAATTCTTTTGTTTCACTGAAACTCTGAATTTATAACCTGATTTTTGTGGACCTGTGGGCTCAAATGAGAGAGGTCCAAGTCCAAGATTTTTTCTTTTATTTATTTATTTATTTATTTTATTTTATTTTAGTTTATTTTATTTTTTTCAAAACACGTGGGTTTCGCCTAGCGAGCATGACAGCTCATGAACAAACCTTTGCTCCTTCAAGATTAACGTTTTGACTGACGAATAGACCCCTGTTGGAAGTAACTCAAGTCTTTCCCTTGTGTTGACTGATCATCTAAATATTGCCCACAAAGTGTCATGGATGATGTTCAAGCTTCTTGGATCCGATTCCGATTGCCATGATAAAATGCAAATGCTAAAGACCTAAAAATGAATGCATGCATGAGGTGTAAAGCGTATGCTTCCAAGAAAAATGAAGGGTAAATTTGGGGGTATTACAATTGTCTACCAACATATCAATGTGTGGCAGAGGGAAATCATCTTTTGGATTGACTTTATTTAAATCTCTGTAATCAACACACATACGGACTTTTCCGTCCTTCTTAGGAACATGCACAATATTGGCCACCCATTGCGGATACTCAGAGGTAGTAAGGAAACCAACATCAATTTGATTCTGCACTTCCTCCTTAATCTTCACGGCCATATCAGCATGAGTTCTTCTCAACTTCTATTTGACTGAAGGACATTATGGATTCAAAGTCAATCTATGCTCCACAATATCAGAATCTAGACCTGGCATGTCTTGATAGGACCAAGCAAACACATCAGAGTATTCCTAAAGAAGATCAACCAACCCCTTCTTAACCTCTAGACATAATTGAGACCCAATCTTGACTTCCTTCACATCATCCTCGGAACCCGAGTTGATTAATTCAATCTGCTCTTCAAGTGGCTGAATGGTTCTTTCCTCGTGCTCAAGCAAACAGGATAACTCATCAGACACGTCTTCATCATCCTTCTCTTCTTCAGCTTCAAACATAGAAAAATTAAAGTTTGGAGAAGGAGTAGGATAATTAAATTCAATGGGTTTGAGAACCAACCTGCATAATGATTTGATATTTTTATTTTAGAGAAATGGAGTATAAACAAATATTATGCAGATATGGGAAAAATTATTACTTATTTATGTTTTTTGTGATTACCATTTAAAAAAAAAAGCAAAAAGTGAAAAACAAAACATCATAGATGTGAATGCATAAAATTGTATTTTTATTGATGATATTATTGAGATGCCCAACAATGTTTCACTTCTCCCTTAGGCATAGGAGAAGGATTATTCTTAAACAATAAAACAAAGTACTTTGAATGGTGCATGACAACAGGTACATCAATAACAACCCAATTGTTGCAAGTCTGTCTGTGTGTCACAAAGTTGGCACAAACTTCGTCTTTATCATTGTCTTCAATAATTGTAGTTGAGTGTTGATCATCCTTGTGAATGAACCCTCCACTGTGGAAAACTTCTTAAATAGCCTTGACACTGGCGTTGAATGACCCTTGCTGAAATCCCAACCCAACTTTGTTCTTGTTTTCCATAACTTCTACAACACGAACCCACTTGTCGGTGATGCCAGCTTGAACGACCTCTCTTGCATCTTTTAGAGAAGACATGGATGCCCTAGTCTTCCTTAATTTGCCAGCAATAGACAAAGCTTAGAACGACTTTCTAACTTCTTCTTCGGCTTCCACATAGGTGGAGGATGACAAATGGCTCACTAAAAGCGCTTTCTCCCCACCAACAATGACAAGCTTTCCGTTCTTGACAAATTTCAACTTTTAGTGAAACATCGATGTGGCGACACTAGCCTTATAGATCCATGGTCTTCCCAACAAACATTTGTAGGTCGGGTGAATGTCCATTACTTGAAAAGTAATTTGAAAATCACTCGGACCTATCTTAACCGGAAGGTCTACCTCTCCAATGACAGTTTTTCAGGAACCGTTAAATGCTTTAACCACAACACCATTGTACCTCATCGGTGCCCCTTGATATGAAAGTCTTGCCAATGTTGACTTGGGTAACACATTCAATGATGAACTAGTATCCACCAAAACATTGGACAGAGCGTCCTCTTTGCAATTCATTAAAATGTGGAGTGCCAAGTTGTGATTCTTACCATCCTCAGGAAGTTCTTCATCATAAATTATCAGGTTATTACATGAAGTAATGTTGGCAACAATGTGGTCAAACTGATCCACGATAACATCGTGCTCTACGTAGGCTTGCTCCAACACTTTCAGCAAAGCCTGCCTATGTGCCTCGGACTTCATCAGTAATGATAACACATAAATCTTTGATGGCGTCTAGAGCAACTACTCCATAACGTTGAACTCACTCCTCTTGATTAGACATAGAACCCCATCATCATCATTAATCTTCAACCCGATGGATTCACTAGACTGACAAGTTGGAGCATTAACTGGATCAACTGTAGGAGCATCTGCTTTCTTACCCACCATAAGATCTTCCACAACTCTAGGAGATACAGTGCAAAAAAAAAGACCACTATAGGTCACCTTCACTACATCTTCAATGCTTACCACTGAACTTGCAGCGGGAAGAGGAACCTCTTGCCCATTCTCGATCATGGTAGTATTGTACTTATAAGGCACAACTTTATCGGATGAATACGAGGCGGGGCCCGCTAACCGTATAACCAATGGAGATACCTATTTATTGACAATCTTGTTGCTTCTATCAAACTGAATAACTACCCCATCGGGGGTCTTGAACACCGATACGATAACATTCACATCATTGCCCTAATCTCGGGACTGGTTAACTTGAATAATACCTTCATCCACCAGTTTATTAATATCCCTCTTGACAATTACACATCCTCGAGGGTTGATACTGCAGATAACACAACCATCATGGTTGTGTTCACAAACACTAACCAAGCACAACTCCCTATGAATCTCTACCAACGATCTTCGTATGTGACGGACATCAAAAACCCTAAAATTCCCAAGACATCCATCTAACATGTTCACATAAGCATTACCATGAGTAGGAAATGAATTGGCTTGGACATTAGGCGCTCGGTCCTCAAAGGACACCATACCGCTCTTGATCAGTTTCTGAACCTCATACTTTAAAGGATAACAATTTTCAATATCATGGCTAGGAGCTCCTTGATGAAAAGCACAATACAATTCAGGTTTGAACCACCATGACACAAGTTCAGGAGTATGTGGAGGATTTCTTGATTGAATCAGATTCTTGACAACCAAAGAAGGATATAATTTTGCATACGTCATGGGAATAGGGACAAAATATACCTTCTTCTTCTCAAAGTTCTGATGATGATTGTTTTTGTTGTAGTTGGTACATTGTTGTGGTTGTTACTGAACAAGAATTGATTGATTTGTTGAATTATTGGTGAATACCGGAATAATTGACGACAACTGATGATGGTGCTGACAGGACTGGGAATTCTTCTTCACAATAGGCCTTCTCTTCCTCCCTACGGACACTCCATTGGTTTCTCCTTCCTTCCTTTTGGAGAAACTACCACCGTATTTCTTGTTCGCAGAAGCTTCATCTTTGAATAATCGTCCCTCTCAAACACCTTCTTCCAACCACATCCCCATGTTCACCATTTTGGTGAAATCATTAGGAGCACAAGCAATCATGCGTTCATATTAAAATGAACTCAGGGTCTTCAAAAAGATTTTAGTTATTTCCTTCTCCTCCAGAGGTGGGCTTATTTGAGCGGCAAGCTCTCTCCATCTTTGGACGTACTCTTTGAATGTCTCTTTATCTTTCTGAGACATCAATCTCAACTGATCCCGGTCTAGAGCCATAACAATATTATACTAATATTACTTGACAAAAGCTTTGCCTAAGTCATTAAACGTACAGACATTAGCATTATCCATGTCCATATACCATATGAGTGCAGCACCAATTAAACTGTCCTGAAAGTAATGGATGAGTAAATGATCATTGTCAGTCTGAGTAGACATCTTGTGAGCATACATGACAAGATGACTCAAAGAAAAAGTATCCTCTTTATACTTTTCAAAGTCCGAAACTTTGAAATTGACTAGTATCTTAACATTGGGCAAACAAACATAACCCAACAACACTTTTACCAAACAAGTCCTTCTCCCTTAAGATCTTCAATTCCTTTCTCAGCTCAAGAAATTGTTCTTTCATCTCTTCCATCTTTTGATAAACATCGGGGCCTTCTGATGGCTCAGAATGATAGATGGTTTCATACATGACCGGGCTAGATGCCTGCATAAAAGCGAAGGTCGGAGCATAACCCTCTGGTGCAAAGTTGGGTGGCATTCCCCACGGGAACCCATCAGGCATGGCCGACACAGACTGACTAGCAATCACAGGCACAAATGCTAAAGTAATATCTGAAATAACAGTCATTTGAGGAGGAGGGGTTACGAGAGGCGAAGATGATTGATTCTAAGCAGCAATTGTAAGACCCCAATTTTGACCCTAAGATCCCTCATGCTATTTCTCATCATATGCATTAGCATTGGGATCACACCTTGGTATCCTCCTTACCCCTCATCCGTTAGGTTTGTATTGAGAGAGATAACCAAGCATCATTTGATTGTATCATACTTCATTTTTATTTATTTACTAACCAAAATACCCAAAATATGTCATTGTATATTTTAACTCTTTTATAGGTAGTGCACATGCTCACCTATGCTCTATCAAGCTCACATCTAGGATTTAAGACCCTCATTGCAAGGAGCTCAATCAAGAAGTGGTTTACTATGGCTCTAAGTATCATATATGAACCCCCAAGATCTTCACATTTTATTTTGATCAATAAATCATCAAGAGATTGGAGTTGGTTTGCCTTGGAAACCCTAATTCATCTTGGTATCTTATGTGACTTCTTCAACACGTTTCTTCACCAATTGATCAAGTATTTCAAGGGATACTTCACATTACATCATCGTATGCATATATGATCCTCCATGAGTCCCAAAAGTCAAGAGAATGTCAAGCTAGCAAGTTATTTCATGGTGGTTGACCAGAGGAATTCAACTGGTCAAAATTGGGGTTCCTTAGACCCTATCTCCTACAATTGTTGTCATATGAAAATGATTCCAAGAGAAAAGTTACTCTGAATGACATTCCAAACAACTTTCATGTTGATTTAAAGAGCTAATTTTGCTTTCAAAGTCACTTTTTTATGGTGAAAGATTATAGGTCATTTTGTCTAAACCCTAATTTGGAGGTCAACTTCCCAAGACCATAAATTGCTCAATATTTATGATATGAAAGCTATTCAAGTTGAATGATCAAATTCAAGATGTCTACTTCAACCTTGATGTTTGGAGGAAGTGAAAATTCAACTTTTAAATGCATGTGATATGAGGAAACATTATAGGTCATTTTGGGCCAATACCATTGAACAAGTGATTTTCCTCAACTTCTAAAATGCATAACTCCTTCATGCTAAATCCAAATGAGGTCAAATTTTGACTAATTTGAAGTAATTTGAGAGAGCAACAACATTGATGAAGGAACGTTTCTCATTTGAAGTACATAGAAAAAGTTACTCAAGGTGGAAGAAGTGAACATATGGCTTGGTACTTAGAATTTTTTTTGATATGTTTGATTTTCCAAACTTTCACCTCAAAATTCATCATGATCCAAACTTCAAATGAAAAAGTGTTCAACATAAAAGTTGTTCCTCTTTATATAGCCTTTCCAAAAAGTCCAAATGCATCCCATTTGGACAGAGAATGAATAACTTGCGCATGGCTTAAATTTGAAGGACCATTTGGAAGATTTGAAGTTCCATTTCTCATACAGGAATGCATGTCCTTTCCACATGACTTCAGCATTGCTTACACTCATTTTTGGACCTGAATGCATCATTACATGGGCCTATCAGACGCCCATGCATCCATGCAAAGGTAATTTGCTATTCTTGAATTTTTGAAGAAGTGTGCAATTATCAATAACCTTGGCTATAAATAGAAGCCCTCTCACTCAGAATTGAGGACCCTGGCGCGTAAGCTTTAAAACTACAACCCTAAACCTCAACATTCAAAGGATAAGTTTGGTGATTTTCATTGAAAATCGAGTTTGAAATCTCCCACTATTTGAAGATTCAAACTCCAAGAGTCCTTCTTCTTCCTTGATCGATTTCCACTCCATCAAGCATCCCAAGCAAGGTCAAGCACAATTGAGAGCAAGATCGTGTCCATCTGAACCTGTAGTGAAGGTGAATTTCTGAATTTTTTATCTCTTCGATTCTCACTCAATTCTCCACTATTCTTGTTGATTTTTGGTTGTCTGAAGTCCTACCAATGTAGGCAACAAGATTGAGTTGCTTAGAGGTCAAATTGAAGCAACTCAGATCATGATCCTCAAAATTCAACTCCCTGTATCTTTCTATATACTTGGAGTTATGTAAAATTGAGACCAGATTCGAGCTCCTGAGCATTTTTACTTTAAATTCATGTCCTCCTTTTTTATTTTGGAGATGGTTGAAGGTGGGCCAGTTCGGTGAGATCCACCGGAGAAGAAGACTGGAGCTCTGGCTCCGACGATGTGTTGGCATGTCTCTAGACCACATGATCCTTCTAATTTGTTTTAATCTTTAGCGTCGAAATTGATTACCACGCGTGTGGAACATTGACTAAGGTTCACCATGGATAGCGTTCTGATCCACTTGATCTGCCACCTCAATTAATGAGGGAGATCAAGTGATCCACGTTTTTTTAGCATTTTCTGATTTTCATTTTAATCGACTTATTTTCATTAATTCATATTAATTTTAATATTGATCCAAAAAATATGGGACTTCCACCAAAAAAATTCAAATATTTTTCTCTTTCATTTTCTGAATTAAAATTATTTTTTAGATCAATATTAATATTTCTCATGATTTAACTGTTCTTTTGCATATTTTTAATTGTTTAAAAATAATTTTAAGTTTCCAAAAATTATGAAATTTTTTCTCCAAGGTCCTTTGACCTTGTTTGACCTATGATTAATCTCTTGGCCATTTATTTGGTGTTTTAAAGAGGTTTTAGGATTTTGATTAACCATAATTTAATGCATTTTTAATGGATTTTTATTTGTTTAATTATAAATAAATTGTTTTGAGCCAATTATGTTGACTTGTTGAGTTTGACTATGTTGTTTGGGCCTTGGTCAAGGTTGATTTGACTTTTTTGGTCTAAAATCATTGGATTTAGGGGATTGATGAAATGTACATTTCATCTCCTAAAATGAATGAATGATTTTAATGTGATAAAAGTCCTCCCATGATCAATTTGTGTTTGTCTCATTTTCCATCCCTCTTCATCTTCAATCCCTTTCTATCCTATCCATTTCATTGACCTATGATATCTCTATATCCTAAGGTTAATTGGTTCATAAACCAATACAAGAATGGATGAGATTAGGTCCACCCTTTTGCCATTTTCTTTTAAGTGTGGTATGTTTTAGGAGTATGGTTCATAATACCATATCTCTAGCATGCATTAACACTAAAATTTCTATTGCCCGACCTCAAATAGTTGTGACTTCTACATAAGTCCAATTACGATTGCTTAACATAGCACTAAATTTTGACCCAAAAGCATAACATTCTAGTAAGTGAGATTGTAAGTCTCCTCCCTTTCATGGTATTGTGTGGAAACTTGGCATTTTTTCCTTCTTTTGGAAGACGTCTTGGTTCAAGGATCCATGCTTGTGAATAGAGGGTTGAGTTTTCTCCAAAGAATGACTTAAACAATAAAAAAGCAAAAGTAATACTAACTTTTAATCAACTAACATTTGACTAACTTTTAATTTCAAGTCATTTACTTTTTGCACTTTAAATTCAAGTCTTTATCATTTGACATTATTCATACCATTTAACTTGTTTACTTTAATGTCATTTTCACTTTGCTTACTTGAGCCATATCTTGTGGTTAGGTTGTGTTAGTATATACTGGTTTGCGTATTTTGTTTGTGTTTGTGGTCTTTTGACCTTAATGTACATAATAACAATAAAAACCCTAAAAAAAATTATGTGGACTGTTGGATTGGATCTAAGACTTTGGACTTAGAATTAGGCAACATTCCCTATGCAAGAAGGACTTGGCCAATGCCAACTTTTCTAAAGCCAATCATTGTGAATTGAACTTTCATCTGAAGCATGTCATGAGATCCCTTTTAAGTTCATCTGCTACATGGTCTTGATGCAATTGTTACTTTGAACATGTGTCGAATGCCTAATTCTGAGTCATTCAAGGAGTATGTCATCTGATACATGGGTGATGATGAAGAAGATCATGGAGTTGCTAAGCTTGGATGTGGCTATCTTTATTTGATGCATTGCTCTTCACCTTGAAATTATGTGTATTAATATTGCTTAATTCCAAAGTCCAAGGGAAATTTGGGTTTCTATATGAAATTCTTGTCTATTGGTTTGTATCCCATTGGTTAGATCTTTTCAACCCTTAACTTTTAATTTTTGCTTAGGATTAGTCTCTTCATCTCCTCCCACTTCTTAAATTTCAAATCTCTCCCCCCTCTTCAAAATCTTCTTTACTTGTGATTTCTAAACTACGATTTGGTTGCATATTAGAAACTTCGGCCTTATGCCATTGCATTTTTCAAACTCTTTTTCTTGATCAAAGTTGTAAATGAACTTAACCATACTTGACTTAAAATTTCAAAAGACAAAAAGAACTAACACCCATTCAAACTCTTTTAGGCCTTTTGTGCCTCTTTCAAACTTTAATTTTGTTAAAAAGCAACTCACTCACTTTGAAATTGTTACCACGAACTACGAGGTTTTGATCCCTCATTTTATGTTGGTACGTAGGCCCAAGTGCGAAGATCTTGTCAACCACAAAAATATAATTAATAAATTCTTTTCTTATCCCCACATTCTATTTATTGCAAACATCTTTATACCCAAAACACATGTACACACAAAAAAGGGCTCCCTAGGAGTACCTAAGACACTTTGGGTACTAACACTTTCCCTCTGTGTAACCAACCCCCTTACCTGTAATATCTGGCATTTTATTAGTTTTGATTTGAAAACTTCTTATCTTTGGGTTTTGTTCGTAATTTTCCCTTTTCCCTTGGAAACAATAAAAGAGCGGTAGCGACTCTGGTTTTACTGACGTCAAGCTTATCCATAGCTTGATGGTCATGAATTTACCACTACAAAACTTAAGTGGCGACTCTACTGGGGAGTAGTCTCCAGTGGGTTTAGCCTACTTTTTTGTGTGTATATAATTGTATATTTGATGTATGTATATTTGTTTGTATGATACAATCTGCTTGTTATGCTTGGTGATCTCTTAGTGGTGAGATAAGTTCTAACCCGAACTTTAGTGCAATTAAGATAGGGGGATGGTATAGTCATGTTCGACTTGTGTGGAGTAGTCCTTAACAAATTGGCTTGAGATCCATTTACTTAGTGGAGACCCTTTTGGAGCTATTGATGTCATACAAGTTATTTGTGGTTAGGCATTACTTTCTTTAATTTGAGGTCCGAGAATCTGAGGACCGTAGAATATTTAACCCAACTTGGCCTATTTAGGACGTAGTCTGGAGACTGTTCAGGTGTAGACTTGATAACAGTTGTTACGCGATACTACACTCAGACGAGTTTCTCTTGAGAATATTATGGGTTGATGAGTCAGTCATCCTAAGCTGTAATATCCGATAGATGGAATTAAGACTCAATGATCTTTTTAGAACATGATCTACAGGTTTTTTATCCTTAGTACACTCCATCGGGATGGTTCTTAACCTGGCTCCATGCTCGTGACTCACAATAAACCCTGGATTCTTGGTTGATCCAATCAAGTCTTGTCAATATCAATGGAACTTGGGTGCTCATAAGGTGAAAACCATAATCCACCAAAATGGATGATTGATCTTGACAATGACTTGATTCATCCCTTGAACTTTATTTGTTTGCCTTCTATGTGATCCCTTATTTGTGATTGTTGCATTCATGCATTCATGCGCATCATAACATTCATCACATGAAAAATAAATTCAAGGAACTGAGGTTTTATTTGCAAATATTTTTAGACCATGGATTATGGACGAAGGAACACTAAGAAGTACAGTTTCAGATGTCCCAACTTGAAAGAGTTAAGGAAGCTATCATCTTTTGTATTAAATCCCTTGGACTTTAAACAACATCATGGGAAGCTTGTACCTATTTTGTCTAATGATGTGGTTGAAGGAATCTTAAGTCTATTGGTTTAGTTTTATGACCCTCTCTATCGTTGCTTCACTTTTCCCGATTATCAGCTCGTGCCTACGTTAGGGGAATGTACCCATCTCTTGGGAATACCTGTTTCTGACAAAGTTTCGTTTAATGGATTGGAAGAGATTCCTAGATCTCATATTATAGCTAGAGCTCTTCACTTGAAGAAGTATGAGATTGAGGCTCATTGGGTGAAGAAAGGATGAATGTTTGGGTTGACTTCTGAGTTCCTCATCAAGGAAGCTACTTCCTTTGCTCAAGCCGGTAGTATGGATGCCATTGAAGCTATGTTTGTGTTGCTCATCTATGGGTTGGCTTTGTTCCCTGACATTGACGGTTTTATTGATGTTAACACCATTAGAATATTTTTGATTGGGAATCCTGTGCCTACTTTGTTGGGTGATATGTATTTCTCTTTGCATCTAAGGAATTCTAAAGGTGGTGGAACGATTGTGTGTTGTGTTACTCTTCTATACAAGTGGTTTATTTCGCACTTGCCTCAGACGCATGCTTTTGTGAAGAACAAATAATGTCTAAGGTGGTCTCAGAGACTTATGTCTCTCACTAATGATGATATAGTTTGGTATGATTCTTCATTGGGTAGCTTGGATATTATTGATAGTTATGGTGAATTCTCTAATGTGCCTCTCGTTGGTAGACAAGGAAGAATCAACTACAATCCTGCTTTGGCTCGTCGTCAACTTGGGTTCCCTTTGAGAGACAAACCTTATAACACTCAGTTAAAAGGTCTTTTCTATCAAGAGGATAAAGATCCCCAACTTTTGAAGCATAAGATGGTACATGCTTGGCATAATGTGCATAGGAAAGGAAGATCCGAGCTTGGTTCGTGCAACTGTCTACCTTTGGAAGCTTACACTACTTAGGTAAAGAAGAGAGCTTTGGAATCGAAGATGTCGTATGCCTGTGAAAGACCTATGTCTATGGTCGTGGTTGAGTCAGTAACTCTCCCTAACTAAGATGTAGAGGAGTTGGAAGTTGCACTCGCCAAGATGAAGCAAGGGAAGGATAGGTGGGAAGAGCGGTTCCATGCTTTGAGTAGAAAGCATGAAGAGTTACAACTTGAGTCTAAGGACAAAGATACACTTATTGAGCTTCTTGAAGACCGAGCAGTGAAGAGAAAGAGAGAACCAGAGGGTCCATCTTCCTCTAGTATGCCTCAACCCTTCGGTGCTTGGAAGAAGATCGTAGATCAGCTTGTCCTCGAGAAGGCTTAGATGAAGACTTCTTTTGAGTCCGAGATTCGACGCATCCGAAGGATGTATGTGTCTGCAGCCAAGTCATCTGACACCGTTGTTAGGGGATCCTTAGGATGATTAGTTTCCTTTTCTCTTGTATTTCGTATTTTTTGGTTTCTGAAATTGTACTCAGTGAAATCCTTCCAAATTATATGAATAAAAGAGGTTTTTATGGTCAATTAAATTGTTACAATTATTATTATATATTTTCAAATAAAATAATATGTTCCTTGAAAATAAAAACAACCAAAGCATTGCATTTCATGTATCAATGGAATACAAGGTTTTCTTCCGCCAGATGTCTTATTGGTTATTCTTTCGTGCTTCAGCCAAGCTGACTCATCGATACAATACTCACGCCAATCATCTGAGAATCATGGAGCACTTAGAGCAAGAGAGCCCAGAACTGAAGGACAAGATTGCCCGCTTAACTACCATGATGGAGTTTGTGTTAACTGCTCAAAGTTACTCTTCTCCAACGCCTGCAACTCCTCCTCCTTAGAGGACTGTCATTTTAGAAGTTGTTACTTCAACTGTGCCTGCCACTCAGTTTTCTCCTGCCATGCCTGCCGAATTCCCTTGGGGAATGCCGCCCAACTTTGTGCCCAACGGGTTTGCACCTACTTTTGCTTCCATGTCGGTATCTAGCCCGGTCATGCTTGTTCCTCCTCTAGTTATTCACACCCTGCCTCGTGTTGAGGACACCATCTACCATTCTGAGTCATTTGAGGGTCCAGATGTTTATGAGAAGATTGACAAAATGAAAGACCAATTCCTTGAGCTATGAAAGGAGTTGAAGACCTTGAAAGGAAAGGATTTGTTCGGTAAGAGTGCTGTGGAACTTTTCTTGGTTCCCAATGTTAAGATCCCTATGAAGCTCAAAGTTCCTGACTTTGAAAAGTATAAGGGGAACACCTGTCCACTTAGTCATCTTGTCATGTATGCCAGGAAAATGTCGACGCAAACTGATAATGATTAGTTACTGATTCATTACTTTCAAGATAGTCTGACTGGTGCCGCTCTGAGGTGGTACATGGGTTTGGGTGAAATGTTTGTGAAAGAGTACAAATACAATGTGGATATGGCACCAGATAGGGACCAGCTTCAGTCGATGTCTCAGAAGGACAAGGAGACATTTAAAGAATACACCCAGAGATGGAGAGAGCTAGCCGCTCATATTACCCCGATGTTGGAAGAAAATGATATGACTAAGATCTTCCTCAAGACCCTGAGCTCATTTTACTATGAGAGAATGATTGCTAGTGCCCCCAGTGACTTTACAAAAATGGGAAATATGGATATGAGATTAGAAGAAGGTGTCCATGAGGGAGGGTTATCTAAGGAAGAGGTATCTTCGATCAAGAGGTATGGTAACAGTTTCACTAAGAAGAAGGAAGCTGAAGCCAATGCAGTATTGGTTGGGAGGCAGAGGAGGCCTCATGTCACAAGAAGTCCGCAACCCCGCCAACACCATCATCAAGTATGATATGTTATTCCGGTATTTTCCAACAATCAACCAGTACCAATTCAACAACAACGTCAACAACAGCCACAACAAAGAACAAACAACTACAACAACAACAACAATAATCATCAACAACAAAGTTTTGAGAGGAAGAAGGTCTCTTTCGACCCAATTCCTATGACTTATGCTGAATTTTACCCATCCTTGGTTCTCAAGAACCTTCTCCAACCAAGAAATCCACCAAAAATTCCAGAACCACTTCCATGGTGGTATAAGCCAGAGCTTCATTGTTCCTTTCACCAAGGGGCTCCTAGCCATGATATTGAGAATTGCTACCCGCTGAAGTATGAGGTCCAGAAGCTCGTGAAGAGTGGGATGGTGTCCTTTGAGGACTGTGCGCCAAATGTGAAAGCAAACTCATTGCCTGCTCATGGTAATTCCTCTATAAACATGGTAGATGGATGTCTAGGAAGTTTCCAAGTATTTGATGTGCGACGAATTGGTCGATCTTTGGTTGAGATGCATAAGACCTTGTGTACTATTAGTGATTGTGAACACGACCATGATAGTTATGCAGTCTGCAATGTGAATTCTTGTGGGTGTTCAGTTGTCAAGAGAGATATCCAGAAGTTGATGGATGAGAATGTGATCCAGATTAAATAATCTAGGGATATAAATGATGTCAACATGATAGTTCCTATGTTCAAAACCCCTATGCGGGTAGTGATTCAGTTTGATAGCAGCAATAGTAGCAAAAACAGTAAATCAATATCTCTATTGGTAACAGGTCCACTCCCGTATGCATCCAATAAAGTTGTTCCATACAAGTACAATGCTACTATGTTGGAGAATGGTCAAGAGGTCCGGTTGCCTACGACCAGTTCTGTTATGAGCATTGCAGATGTTACGAAGGTGACCCTAGTTGTCGTGTTTTTGGGCTTGTTTTCCCAAAGGACGTAAAGGATGTTAGTAAGAAAGTGGAAGTGCCTATAGCAAATCCGGTTAGTGCTCCAAAGTGTCAGTATGGTGAATCCAGCAGTTTGAAGCTTAATGATGATGATGAGGTACTTCGTTTGATTAAGAAAAGGGGATTTAATATGGTGGAGCAGCTGCTCCAAACTCCTTCCAAAGTTTTAGTGTTGTCTCTGCTCATGAATTCTGAAGCGCACATAGAAGCATTGCAAAAGGTATTAGAGCAAGCATATGTCGAGCATGAAGTAACGGTGGATCAATTTGATCATATTGCGGCTAACATCACTTCCTGCAACAAAATGATCTTTTGTGATGAAGAACTTCCTGAGGAAGGCATAAATCACAACTTAGCGTTGCACATATCGATGAACTGCAAGGAGGATATGCTATCAAATGTATTGGTTGATACCGGTTCTTCATTAAATGTACTTCCAAAGTCAACTCTTTCCAGATTGTCATATCAATGAGCTCCGATGAAATACATAGGTGTGATCGTCAAAGCTTTTGATGGTTCTCGCAAGACTGTAATTGGTGAGGTGGACCTTATAGTGAAGATAGGTCCGAGTGATTTCCAAATTACTTTTCAAGTAATGGATATCCATTCGGCCTATAGATGCTTGTTGGGAAGGCCATCGATACATGAAGCAGGAGCAGTTACATCAACTCTGCATCAGAAGTTGAAATTAGTGAAGAATGGTAAGCTTGTTATCGTCGGTGGAGAGAAGGCTCTGTTGGTGAGCCACCTGTCGTCTTTCTCATATATTGAAGCTGAGGATGAGATTGGAACTCCGTTCCAGGCTTTACCTATTGCTGAAGAAAAGAGAGTTGGGGCACTCATTTCATCTTTTAAAGACGCGTAAAAGATTGTTGAAGATGGTAATTCTTATCAGTGGGGTCGGATGGTAGAGGTCGCTGATGCGTGCTTTTCGCAAGTATACGAATGCGTCAGAGTAATATAAAAGATTGTCGAATCCACAGAGACCAAGTGTCAATCTATCGTTATCTATTGTTATGGTGTTTATCAAAGGCAATCAAAATAGGTGTTTTTAGAGTGTGCAATGAAAAGTAAAGTATTGAATAAAGTTTAATTAATGAAGACAGGGTCGAATGTAATTCACATAATCAATTGATAATCCAAGTACTTGCTAATAGAATTACTTATGGGCAATGTTTACTACTTTGAAAAGAACTAATTTAACGGGAATTGTCGCTTTCGCGTATTCAGAACTGAGTTGTACTCCCTAATCAAACCCTCTTATTGTCACTTATAAAAGGGCGCGCATTGCGTTAGAGTAGTAAACCTATTTTTAAGAAATATAGTATCTTGACTAAGTTGAAAAGTATTTTAACCTGGATTTCTTAACTAAAAGAGGTTCTCACGAACCAGACTCTAAACTTATAAACGCGTCCGAAAATAGTTTTAAAATCTCTTTTCTTCTTAAGTTAAAAACTCCTAATGAACTAGACAAAACGCTTTCGCTGTTTTTGAAATAGTTAAAAACAATTAAGTTTAAATAGACGTTGGACGGCTTTCGATCTTACCCAACGGAATTGAAGTGTGGGAAAACTTAAGTTGAAAGTTAAAATAGCCCTTAAGTCCTTCTACGAACAATTGTACAGATTATCGGTTCAATTACGATCCTTACATTCTACCTTATAAATTTAGTTAGACATGGTAAAGTAAAAGTGCATTAATTTAAATAAAAGTAGTGCGAGTGCGGAAAGTAAATAAAGGTAGTGCGAGTGCGGGAAATAAATAAAGTAAAGCGAGTGCGAGGAAATAAATAAAAGTAAAGCGAGTGCGAGGAAATAAATAAAGTAAAGCGAGTGCGAGGAAATAAATAAAGTAAAGCGAGTGCGAGGAAATAAATAAAGTAAAGCGAGTGCGGGAAAATAAATAAAGTAAAGCGAGTACGGGAAAATAAATAAAGTAAAGCGAGTGCGGGAAAAAAAATAAGATAAAGACAAGTAATAAAAACCTGCTCCAATCGGAGGGTTGAATAAATTGCAAAGCGGAAATGAAAATGGCGGCAGGATTAACTTCCTTCCAAAGTGCTCCAAACTCGATCACAGACTCTATCACAGACTTGATTACACAATTGTGGTAACACTCCAATGCGAAGCGATTACCACTTTAAAATACTGAATATATGCCTAAGTGAAACAAAGTTGCTCTGAGTTTGCCTCTGTTCTAAGTTTGGATGATTGAAAAAGTGATTTCGAGTTTCTATTTATAAGCAAGTAAAAAGATGGAAATGACAAGGATGCCTTTCAACTTGAAAATGGGAGGGAAAGCTTTTCCTCTTGTGGCGCCCGCCACAAGGCCATGGCGCCCACCACAAGACCATTCTGAGGCGCCTTAGTGGAAGTAGTGAGGAACGTGGCAGTTGAGGGAAGTTGAGCTTGGACACGTCATGGCAGGGTCTATGGCGCCAGCCATGGGGGAAGCCATAAGTACAAAATGCTGAATTTTAGGGTTTTTGGCTCTTTTTCGCTCCTTTTCTCAATCGGGGCTCCGATTAAAGTAAAAACATGAAAACAAAGAAAAATATAGTAATAACACAACAAAATAACAATAAAACAACTAGAATGCATGTGAAATCGGAGTCGAAAATACGGTAAATTTCAGTGTTATCAAACTCTCCCACACTTAAACCTTTGCTTATCCTCAAGCAAAACATTAAAAAGCTCATAAAAGAAAAACTGGTGTAAATGAGTGCTTCAGGTAAAAATTCTAAGTTCAAGTCGGGATGCAGCGATAGGTACTAACTGAGTGAACTAAGGGTATCATGATGACACTAATCTGCAAATACAGACATAAACTTCATTCCTATATTAACCAACCCATATCATCCCACAATACCTAGGCCTGCCTCTTCATCTCTTTTTGTGTCCTTTTCATTCAGGCGCAATCACATTAAGCCTGTTATCCGTACATGCTTCATAGTAGAGTGGCCTGTTAGTGATTATGATCTGAGGATGGGGTTTCTGGCACATAAATATGTGTAAACCCTTTTATTGGACCCAACTGTAGTTGTGGCGGATCAGATCGTAATCCGCCCTACCGAGTTCAATGCCAGATACCTCTGAACCAACTATCAGCGGGTGAGTTTCTTTCTTTTTCTTTTTCTAGCAATTTTTTACAATCCTTTGGTTTAAATGACTTTGTGAGGGTCACCTATACCGGAGTTGCCTTTTTGCTTTCTTTTATTTTTGTATTTTGCTGGATCATTCACTTATTTGCATCGTTCCCCTACGTAGAGGATGCGTAGGCCGGAGCTGACTGCTGAGATAAACTATTGAGGACTTATACGGAAATAACGATTAAGGCCATGGTATATAGGGTTTCGAGAGTGGTTCCTATATTTACGAAGCTTATGGTGCTAAAATAATACTGATGTTTCGCAAAGTTCTCCCAAGTCACCGCATCCTTACTCAAAACATGTTTTTAAAACCTGAAAACTTTCGGAATAACACTGTTTTCTATTGCAAAAAAAAACCTGTGGGGCTAAAGGTATGGGGAGATTAGATTGTACTAAAGATACACTATATTTGGTGACTCGTCAGACTCATGCATTTATCTAAGACACTTAAAGTGAAAGCAAAATAAAATAAAATAAACAAAAGGCAATAAAGGTAAACAAACTATCTGAAAACAGCAAAGAAAATGAACAAACTAAATGAAAATAAAAGAAAAGCGATAAAGGCTCCTCCCACACTTAAATCGAACATTGTCCCCAATGTTTCGAAATAAGATAAGGGAAGAGTTACGTGGCAACCTATTGCTGACCACTGGTGCCTTCGCCATTCTGAGGTGGACAACGGGATCGGGTACGACGACGGTCTCTCTGATCTATCCTCGCTTGCAGGGCATCCTCAACGGTCCTCACCTCTCGAAGGTTACCCAAAATGGAACCTTGAGTGGCTTCGATGAGTGCCATGTGTCGTTGGTGGTATTGTTGCTGACGGGCTTGCGTATTTGTAATCGTAAGCAGGGACTGTAAAACAGTGTCGTAGGACCTGTCTGTCCTCCGCTGCGATTCTTGCATGAAGTTTGTATTTGTTGTTGGATGGTAGAGAGTAGGTCATCACGCCTTTGCTCTCTAGCCATGTGGTCACGCCACATCTCCTCTATAATATAGAAGCCAGGAGTGGTACCTGCAGAAGAAGATGGTGCGGTGTGTGATGGTGAAGGATGATGGGGGGACACATGGGGTACGAGATCTCTCTATCTTCGATCACATTCGTCATCAGTGTCATGTCCCACCTCATAAGGAATGTTAGGAGGAAGAGGACCCAAAACAGGTGGAGCATCTAAAGCGTAGGTCCAATTCCTTTCATCTCGTACATCTGTACGTCTAGTGCAAGGTAGAACAACAGATGGGATGGCTACACCATGAACCATAAGTGTATAGCCTCCTTCTCTCCTCAAACGGCACAATTTCATGTCTCTCAGAAATTTTAGGTTAATTGTGCGAGGAGGTAAGGGGTCTAGGGTAGCCATCTCATTGTTCAGGTTAAGTGCCCAAACAATAGACGTAATCAATCCACCAAAAGAAATCGGTCCCGCTTTATTCAAAGTTAAGGTCATATGAGCAAGCATGAACGGGACGGAATTAATTCGTCTATTTGTGAGGCTTCCTTGCAAAAATAGAAGCTCTCTAGCATTAACCTTATTTGGATTCTCCTGGCCAAAAATAGTGCATGCCAACAGATATCTAAAAACTCTGATGGTCGGGTTATAGATAGTTGAGGCAAGAACTCCTTCAAAAGAGTTTTTGGAAGTGTTTGATAATCGCTCCCAGAAGGAAAATACCTCAGCCGACCACTCTGAATCCAAAGGGGCCTCACAAATAGCACCGTCCCCATGAGGGATTCCTAACAAGCCTGCCAGTTTGTCGGTACTGAATTCATATTCAACAGCAAACATTCTAAATCTGACAGTACCAACTGTGCTAGCAGTGTTAGCATTGACAATATAGATTAAGGAACTCAAAAATTCAATTGTCAATCGCTCATAGGTAGGTTCTTTGTTGGAAAAGAAATTATGCAAACATAAATCATCTAATAAATGAAATATGCTATGATAGATACCTAAAGTGTAGAGACAGTTTTCGTCAACATACCTTGTCGGAAGGATCTCCTGATTTTGTAACCGTTCGATGATTTTTCTTTGTCTATTCCCCGGTTTCCCTCCTCGAAGAATGAATCCATTAAACTCTACTTGTGTAGCTCTTGAAAAGTGACGAAGAAGATAAAGTGGAATGTGAAATGTTTGGATATTTACTAAATCCGACGGATGAAAATGAAAATGGAAATCAGAAAAATGATTTGTACGGTGTGGTGGTTAGAAAGGTATGAGCTTTTTGTGGGTTCAAGGATGTTTTTGCAAGGAGGAAAAATGGGTTTGGAAGGTTGTAAGGTGTGAAAATGGTGAAGAAAGGGGTTCTGCCCCAACCTTTTACAGACGCTATGGCGGGCGCCACAGGGTCTATGGCGGGCGCCACAAGGCAAAATCTGGCTGGGCCGAATTTTGGTCCTTTTGCTTGGGCTTCTCTTGTCTTTTGGATTTGAGGGGTCCGAATAACATTTGTCTTGTGATTTTCCTAGTATCAATGACTTGCATAATTTTTATAGAAGTAAAAATAAAACAAAACAAAAATTAAATATTAGACTAATAAGTAAATAAACAACTAAAATAAAAAATGCAAATAAAACGAACATAAGACATATATAGATAAAAGTAGAAATATTAATGTATAGACATAGTTTATATAATATTCCAAATGTGATAATATAAGATGAGTTATGTAAATACGAGAAATAAGATGAAATGGTGAGATCATATAGTAGGGATGTCGTCTTCCTAAGTGGATCCACGAAGCATGGCTACCTCCTGCCTGAGCTCTGCGATCTCCTGATATTAACAGTCGGCTTCGGTAGCATGGGTGAGATCAGACACTCCCATCTGTAAAGTGAGGTCAGCCACCTCCTGTCTAAGCTCTGCAATCTCTCTACGACACTCAGCAATCTGGGTGCGTATGTCGGGGGTCTGCAATGAAAGATTATTAGAGAAAACAGTGATCCTGAGAGAAGGTGGTGTAGGCGTGTACTCAGCAATGGGTGGTGAGCTCGGCTCCTCGACGGTCTCTCCCTGGCCCTCTAGAGCATAACTCCAATTCGCTGGATCATGCACACTGGTCATCATAGGATCTGGAAGTGTGAAATAATGGATAACCTCGTTGTCGACCAGCAATCGGAACTGACATGGGTGGAAAGAGGCCTTCCTCATCAATCATCTGGTCAAACAGAAGTCGATATCCATGGTAGTGTACCCACAATAGATCCGGAGATGCGACAGTTTGCGAGATAGACCTAAAGCGAGAGCAATCCGTGTGATGATCCCGCCCACATGGATGATTCCTTCGGTAGATCTGGAGACACTGCTGAGACTATATAACAAAAAGTTCCCACATGCTACTGGGCGAGACTGGGATGCACAAAACAGTAGGAAGATCTCCTCTTCACTCAGTAATGTCTTTGCATCCGGTCTTCCCAAGAAGGAATGTGCCAATATCATCTGAAAGTATCTAAAGGCGGGGTTATGTATAACATGAGATAGCTGCATAGATGGATCCTGGCTTCCGCCACCCGATATATCACTCCAAAACTTCTCCACCTCCTTACCCAGAAAATATCCCATAGGTGTCTCCGGGATAGCATCATGAGTGGTCTGGAAACCCAATAAGTCGCCGAACTCTTTCTGGCTGAAAGAGTACTCAACTCCAAAAAGCCTGAAAGCAGCATACCCATCTGGTCCAGAGTATGGGTCATAGTCGAATGAACTCAGGAACTCCAATGTCAGGTTCCTGTAGGTGTTACTCAAGTCGTCAGCAAACTCGTCCTAGTGAAGTTAGTGGCTAAGGAATCGGATACTCGGCTCGATACCCAGTGCCTCCATACAATGCTGATCAGGATAACGTGTGGGTGCCATAGGGCGCTGATACAGAGTGATGTAGCGCTCTCTCTGAGCATCATCTCTATAGGCCACGTGCATATCATTGAAATCCTGTATCCTGTAAAAGTTAGGAAAGTGATCCTGAAAATGCAAACCATTCAAATTTTTAGTCTCGATGCAAAATATGATAAAATAAAATAAAAATAAAAGTAATTAAATGCGAAAAAGTAAAATGAAAGAAAAACCATGGGTTGCCTCCCATGCAGGGCTTGTTTAACGTCATTAGCTTGACGATTAGAATTTATACACCTGTAGTGGTAGGGATTGGTGGATCAATCAGGGTGTGGCTTGAGTAGTATGCTGGAATGTCTCCTCCTTCGTAGAGCTTCAGTCTTTGTCCATTTACAATGAATGGAGTATAGGTTTCGTTCTGGATTTCTACGGCTCCAGATCTCAGAATCTTGGATACTTCGAAAGGACCAGTCCATCTTGAACGTAGCCTTCCAGGGAAGAGTCGTAACCTAGAGTTGAAAAGGAGAACAGAATCGCCTACATTGACGTTTTTCTTTACTATTCTTTTGTCGTGATAGGATTTTGTCCTCTCTTTATATATTTTTGCATTCTCGTAGGCCGATTGCCTAAGTTCTTCTAATTTATGAATGTCTAGGGTACGCTTTTCTCCAGCGGCTAGGTAGTCTAAATTCAAAGTTTTAATGGCCCAATAGGCCTTATGCTCTAATTCGAACGGTAAGTGACAGGATTTTCCATAGACAAGTTGGTAAGGAGTAGTTCCTATAGGGGTTTTGAAAGCGGTTCTATAGGCCCATAATGCTTCTTGAAGCTTCTGAGACCAGTCTCTCCTAGAAATAGAAACAGTTTTCTCTAGGATTTGTTTTATCTCGCTATTGGACACTTCTACTTGGCCACTAGTTTGTGGGTGGTACGGTGTTACTACTTTATGCCTAACTTCATATTTTCTTAAAAGTTTGTCAAATATTCTCGATATAAAGTGTGATCCTCCATCGCTTATGACTAAACGTGGTGTTCCAAATATAGGGAATATATAGTTTTGAAATAGTTTGATTACAACCCTAGTGTCGTTTGTGGGTGCAGCTATAGCTTCAATCCACTTAGACACATAGTCCACAGCTACTAAGATATACCTATTTCCTAAGGATGGTGGGAAAGGTCCCATGAAATCTATACCCCATACGTCAAAGAGTTCTACTTCCTGAATGTTTTTGTTAGAGGCATTTCATCACGCCTTGAAATGTTTCCAGTGCGTTGGCATCTATCACATTTGACAATGCAAGCATAGACATCACGCCACATAGTAGGCCAGAATAGGCCAGCTTGAAGAATCTTGGCGTGTGTCTTAGAGGTGCTCGCATGTCCACCATAAGGTGCAAAATGACAATGCTAGATAATATTATTTACCTCTTCTTCCAGAACGCAACGGAGAAAAATGCCATCTTTACCCCTTTTGAAAAGGAGCGGTTCGTCCCAGTAGAAGTTTCTCACATCGTTGAAGAATTTCTTCTTGCGGTGGTAGTCAAAATCAGGGGGTACTATATCAGCAGCTAGGTAATTAACGAAGTTTGCATACCAGGGTACGTTACTTATTGCTAAGGAATTTTGGGGATGCTCATGAGGGCTTAAGTTATCATCTTCAATGGATTTTTGCTTAATAGGTAACGAATGGCAGCATGGTCGGTGTAAACTATAATTTTTGCTCCTACTAGATAAGATCTAAATTTGTCTATAGCGAAAACTACAACGAGTAATTCTTTTTCAGTTGTTGCGTAGTTAAGTTGGGCAGCATCTAGGGTTCTACTGGAAAAATAAATGGCATGTAATTTTTTATCTTTCCTTTGTCCTAGAACGGCTCCAATTGCATAATCACTAGCATCGCACATTATCTCAAAAGGTTCCGACCAATCAGGCGGTTTCATAATGGGTGCTGAGATTAATGCTTGCTTTAAAAGATTAAATGCGTCATTACATTTTTCATCAAAAATGAATTCAGCATCTTTCATTAAAAGTCCAGTTAAAGGTTTGGTTATTTTGGAGAAGTCCTTAATAAAACGCCGATAGAATCCAGCGTGTCCAAGAAAGCTTCGGACTTCTCTGATAATTTTTGGTGGT